>NC_136614.1:19387918-19485418 GCF_933228915.1 Telmatherina bonti | reverse complement strand
TTGCTGTAAAAAAAGGAGCACTTGGCATGGTTGTGTAATGATCTATTTACCCTGCTGAAGCCATACATGACTGAATGAAACTATTTACTAAAGACTAATGTAAAAAAAAACCTGACAAATGTGTTGAGGGTGAGAAACAGAAGTTTATTTGGAAAAATAAATTGTAATTTAAGCTGTTGTTAAATATGGTTAATATACTAACTGTAATCTTTCTGTGCTCTTAATGCTTCTTATCTGTTTTTAATTCTAAGTTGGTAAAACAAAAAAAAAAAGTCAACAGATGAAGATGCATTTATACCAAAGTGGATCCTCTCACATAAAAATCCAATACTTTTTCCTACCATAACAACCACAGGTCAGTTGTGACACACAAGTCACAATTTCACATCCCTAATAAAGGCCAGATCAGAGAAAAAAACCTTTCTGTGTAAATTAGCAGGTCAAGATGGAAAAAAATTATTATTATTGGATAATTATGACATTAACCAGTTGATAAACTTATTATTGAATAGTTTAATAGTCAGTAGTAAAAAGGAACAAATATTTATGCACTTAATTCTTTCACACAGTAGCACTGCAGCAATCTAACTTCCATTCAAGCTTCGTGTTGTGTATGAAAACATTGAGGAGGCCAGACTGATACGGATTATTCATCATAGAAGACGGTTAGAAAACAAGTTGAGTCCCTTTGGCTCTTACAGCGACTGAGGCAGGATTCTCAGTCACATCTGCTCAATTTGTAGTAGAATGACAGCGCATGTTTGTACATTGTGAGGTGGAAACTTCAGGATTTATTCAGGATACATTCTGCTGGTCAGTGTTCGTATGACATAAAGGGAACAGCAAAAGTAAAATGTTTGTTGTAACCATGTTAACCATCTCTGTATTTTTTAAATATTTAGGCCATTTCTGTCCAAGGATGCACAGCATCTCCTCCTTCCTCTTTATACAGTAAAGTGTTTGTGGCCAAAAGAATTCTAGCAAAATGTAACTTTAATTTTTTAGGACGATTGGGTTGTTCAAAAGAAAAAACAAATAAAAAGACATTTTATTTAAAATGCATGGTGGTAACTGGAAATTTCAGAGTGGCAATTGGAGTTTCAGTGTTTTAAGTGATTGAAAAAAAAGAAAAGGAAAATGATGTTATGACTCTGACTTGACCAGATTATGAAGTAGTGGAGGAGTCAGTCTTTTGTGAACAGTTCAGACTTAAACGTTTAACTCTTACAATGAGGGATTTGGTTGGCTTTGTTAAGCTCTGATGACGTATTTTGCTCGTACAGGTTGGCACCCACTTCTTCCATAAAAAGGGTCGCTGTAAATCATTAAAGTTGCTTTCAATGATAACCTGCATTCTAGGATGAATAAATTCTTTCATGATGAAAAAAATGTCTACAACAGTGAAAATGCTATCTATAGGACATAACAAGTGCTGGATGAATTTTATAGTTCTAAAATACTACTGATCTTAGCCCACTTTAACACCTACACGACTGTTGAGACTATTAGATCCAACTATTGATACTATATTAGTCTTGTATAATCTTGTACCAATCTTGTATTTTACAGATATGAATCATTGCATTTACCTCCTTGTTGAAGCAAAGAGTCTTGGTGGAGTTTTCTCCCAACTATAGAGCCAATTCCCACATCACTTTCAGTCCTTCAATTACCACAGTATGAAGAACATGACTTATTCAGAAAGACTTAAAGGATTAAAAACATGCAATAGTTTCTCTGAGTATAAGCTTTTATGTATTTTAAACTAATATATTTTTTCATTTATTCAGTTTTATTAATACTTATTTGGCTTATTGAACACTGTCTCTATTTTGAGTTGACTTTATCCAAGTGCATGGTCGATATGAAGTCCATCCATCCATTTTCTATACTGCTTAGTCCCCGTGAATTTAATTCTTTTTGTATATTTTTAGTATATTTTTATACATAATTTTAGTTGCTGTGTATGTTATAGGGTAATGTTACTATATTTATTTTTATTTTATACTATTTTCCCCCCAGTGCCTTACTTATGGGGGTCTTGTCTGAGGGACTGGGGCTCTGCAGTGCAGCCTTTGCGCGCGCGTGTGCGCGCGTGTGTGTTTGTGTGTGTGTGTGTGTGTGTGAGCATGTGAGTGACAGAGACAGAGATAGCATGATTGCGTATGTGTTTTCTATATTATTCTAACTTGAGCGTGTGATGGCCTGTGTTTTAAATTTTCAAAAAGGCATATAGTTGTGGAATGCACTTTGTACTACTTGTTGTATAAAAAGTGCTTTAATAATAAAATTTGATTGATTTGAATTGACAACCAGGCAGCCTGGATATAACCCCAATCTCCTAATACAACTAATCATTGTAAAAAAAAAAAGCAAATCTTGCTTTATAAAGACCACAGGTGGGTCTGGAAGTGCAGGTGACTCGGACAATGGTGGTGTGATATTCTCGTGGTTGAGCTAACAGATGTGGGGAGGGTGCTTTCTAGGCTGTGCAGTCTGTTGCACTGGTGGCTTTTGGAAGACCAGCAACTGCTTTGATTGTAACTTGTTTTTTAATCAGTTAAAGTGGAACTATTATGTGCATTTCAGGCTAATTTATTTTTATTTCTATATAAAATAAATAAAAATAAATTAATAAATAAAAATAAATTATATAAATAAAAATAAATTAAAATTTATTTTAATTTATTTTCATTTCTCCATGATGGAGTTATTGTCACAAATGGCCTTATTTACTTCAGACCGACCTTCTCCGTAGGCTGTCAGATCAGCCTGTGGGCAAAACGAGTGGATTGAGACTCTTCCACATTAAGCCCCACCTCCCGCCACTGCACGACATCGGGAGCGCGCACCGCAACTGCTTTCGCTGTCATTGTAACATCTCATAAACAGAAGGATTAGGCTAATATGAACTCAATAAAAAAACAAAATACAATGTCAACACATAGCATACAGCCCTACATGTTGGAACCTGAATCAGAGCCTGAAAACGAAGTGGAAAACAGCAACCCACAGCAACGAATGCAGCAGGATGTCTCTCTTTGGTAAACTCACCAGCCATCGTTGGAAATAACTTTATCCGACGTTTTCCACCCGCCTGATGTATTTGTACATGCCCTTGTTAACCAGTAGAAGGTAACCAATCACCGAACCTTATCCCCCGGGACGTCACAAGGATTTCTAAGTAGAAAAAACTCTCTAAAACGGCGTGTTTTTCGTCGCCATGGAAACTGAACGGAGAGGGTGCTGAAACTCAAACTCAAACTCAAACATGCGTTTAGGTGATAAAAAACACTGTAACACTGTAGAAAGCTCAGAAAACTCCAAATACCATAATAGCACCCCTTAAATTTCATTTATTCATTCATTTTCTGAACCGCTTAATGCAATTCAGGGTCGCCGGGAAGCTGGAGCCTATCCCAGCTGGCTTTGGGCGACAGGCAGGGTACACCCTGAACAGCTCGCCAGTCCATTGCAGCCCTTTAAATGAATGAAAACTAATTTGACTTTTTTTACCTGAGGGAACTTAAAACATTAGGATTTCATTTGCGGTATCTTCTGATTTATTGTAAAATAACATAATGCTTTTTAAATGACCAGAAATCCTTTAAATAAAATCTGACAAAAACAATACAGCATTGTATTTAAATGAACTGGACAGCAGAAGACATCGCAAGACCGACTTTATTCAACTTGTGTTTCCATGATTTGTTCTTTTCTAAGCACACCTAAAACACAAGACTTTAGTGAATTCAGTTAAAAGTCCAAAAGTAAGATTTGAGAACAAATTTGTTTGCAAGAAAAATTGGTGAATGAGACTTGCCTTAAATCTTTTGAGCTTCTACAATATTAACCTGTTGTATGTTAGTTGTTGTAAGCATTTATTATTAGTTTTTCTGTGAAAACTGCCGCAATGATCCACAATGAAGGGTTTTCATTTGAATGTAGATCTTTTAAAACTACTGCTGGATTAGTCTATGGATTAGAAAGATTCATTCCAGTTGCTTTACATGGACTCAGACAGTCAAATTTGGATGCAAGAACTAAAGAGAGTGGTCCACTACCAACACAATTACAACACTATACAAAAAGTAAGAAGCAAAAGTACATTAGGTGTATTGATGAGGCTGGTCATACCGTCAGGGGCTCTGTTGGAGGTGGCCACAACCACCACTCCAGTTTTGAACATTGTCTCGAACAGCTGCTTCAGAATCATGGCATCAGCGATGTCTGTCACCTGATTGAAGAAGACCAGAGAAGAAGAAAACCACATTTTGGCAATTCATAATCTACTGTGTGTGTGTGTGCACATGTTTGTGTGTCTGAGGTCAAATCAAGCCATCGACACTCCATGTTGATTAGTGTCATTCAGGTGTGCTCATTCAGTCCTTTTTGTCTGGTCATGGCCATTCACACTTGCACACACACACACACACACACACACACACACTCAGATACATGCACCCTAAACCACTTGAACTGACTGCAAATGGTCACGAAGCGGCTTTCTGCTCGGGATAAGTAGCTGGAACAAGGCGGCAGATCTGCACCGATCAACTGAGCAGACGTGAGAATGATGCACGAAAACAAGAAGAAAAGAAGGTTGAAAACAGAGCAATGTCAGTCAGCACTGAGGTCATAAGAGCAAACAAAGCATCTATCAAAGAAGGCCTTATAAAAAGCACATTAAATTGTGTGTATGTGTTTTGTCTGAACTACACACAAGGCCATACAAAGTTACAATACATCAATCCAATTCAACTGTCTGCTGCCTTTTTCATCCACATCATTTCCATGAGTCCACAATGAACAAAGGTCAATGAAAACACTGACGCAAGGACGTTTATGAGTCGCTGGCTGTTAAATGAAGAGCTCTGACCTTTCTATTAGCAATCCAGTGCTCTCACTTTTGTTCTTATTCTCTCATCTCTCTCCCTCTTCCACCTATGTTGTTCTTTTGAACATCCATAAAGGGAGAAATCATGTTTCCCTGTGATGCACAGTAGTCAAAGCGGCATGTATTGAGCACTTCTGATTAAGGACCATGACCGACTGAGGAGAGTTAGCAGTAAAAGAAAATTAATGAATTTGCACCAGTTTTGACAAACTGTCATTAATATTGAATAAGATAAGGCACTTTCTACCAATAAACATTAAAAAAACCTTCCAAATGAACTCAGGTAATGCTGTAAATGTGATATTCCACAGACACAGGTTAGCAGGCGGGAACACTCCTGAAAGCCACTGAACATAGTCCATCTAAAAAAACCAAACTCATCAGTGGTGTTTGACTTTTAACTTACTTTACCTGAAAGAAAACTTCTAAGCAATAAACAGGAAGGTTAATTGAAACCAACAAGAGATGTGTGCAAAGACGAATCAAGTCACGCTCGCTGTCATGACACACATCTTGTGATAGTCTCACTCTGAACCACAATCTTTGCTTTTCTTTTGACCAGATTTCAGAGAAAAAGGACACAAATCAGAACAAAAGGTTTACAGCTAGGATCGATGGGAATCACAATAACATTTATGACTTCAAAATATGAATGTTTATCTTATAAGATAAAAGTTTTTATGTATTCCAAAAGAAATATTTATATATACACTCACAGTCTATGATACACACCTTAAGAGAGCAGCCAAATACAATAATGAGAAATGAAAAATAAACATATACAGTTTGTCTTTGATCTCTCGCTAAAGGTCCACAGATTCTGAAATCTAAATCCAGTAAACAGTCAGTGTCAACGAAATTCTTATCTTCACTGTCCTCCATGTGTGGCTATTTGCTTAACTTCACTTTTAATCAACACAAATAAGTGTCTTGTTGTTACGTTTGTGGCCAGAAAGTACAACTGTACATGTCAACATCATATCTTTAAGGGAATCTATTAGCTGTGTCTTCAAATCCACAAACTGGACTGCTGCATGATCAAGCAGGTGTCTGCTGCACCTCCCTTTTCTCTTACTCCTCTTATCTACTTCCCCATGTACAACAGGCACTTCTGATGGCCATACCCACAACATATGCCTCCTTTCACACTCTGGAGAGTCTTCTGCTTTTGCATATTAGCCTCGCTGCCCTTGCCAATACTTGATTAACATTTGTACTAAAGCCTTGATTTCACTGAGAAGAGGTGGCTAAGGGCAGCAAATTAGTGTGTGCCCATGAGTGATTGTGTGTGCGCGTAATGAGAATCAACAGAAAGCCAACGCTCTGTGTCTTTCTGAAGGGGCCCCGCATTTCCTGCAACCACAGGATTTTATTTTCATTTCAAAAGAATCATTTAAAAATGACCTTTTATACAGCATGGATTTGTTTATTCATGTGCCCTCAACATGGGCACGGAACGAGGGGCAATATTGATTGCTGGGTGAGCAGCGGGAGAGGGAAAGAGAATGGGAACCCACCGAATGAGAAAGGTGGAGGGGACTGATGTAGCACTTGTGGAACACAAAAATAATGGCGCAATCTCTGTCAGCCGTTGCCGATATTTAAATGAGCATCCAATTACTCAAGCGTCTGTCAGTTTACAGCGAGCCTCGCGGGTGCCAAATTAAACCTCTTTTGATGTTACACCTCTTTATGTACACAACCTATGAGCAATTTCAGAGGCTGCACAGTGACTGGGGCCCTGAGACAATAACGCTCAAGCAGTTTGCTTCTCACTCTTCTTCCTTCCTCACTCTCTTCCCATCTTTCCATCTTGGACCTCTCAATGGCGAGTATTCATTAGGGAAACCGAGCGGAGGTCGTAAAAGAAAAGAGGGGGGCTACAAATTACTGATAATGGCATGGCGCTAATGAAGAGAATGGAGAAATGTCATTAGCATTTAAGAGGATAAGATCCATCTGACCCGCCGCCGCCAGTCGCTTTCTAGCTCCACTCACTTAAGGAAGCAGGAGAGTGCGACTGATACCCAGCGCCTCATTTGCATGGCTGAGTGGAGGAGGATGCTGATTGGTACAGACCCTCGCAACCCCCCCACCCCCCAACTCTTCCAACCTCACAACCTCTTGTTTATGCATCACAAACAACTCACACATGTTTACTTGTTTCCCCTCCATTCACCGGTAGCAACAGTCGACGAGCAAAAACAGCAAAGCTGGCGACAGCAAACAAAACAAATCAATGAGAAGGCACAAACAGCGCCGCAGTTTATAATCTGAAAGACGGGCAGATGAAAGGAGCAGCTCTTGATCCTCGCAGATGCATGGAGAGTTATTAGAGAGCGCTCCAGCACCTTCTGTGACCTCTGACCTGCTGGCATTAACTGTAATGATATCAGTGAGAAGAGCAACATTGTGCTGCTAACAGATGTGTTTGGCTGGCTGATGAAAAACAGGAACACGTGCCCCCCCCCCTTTTTCAGCAGTGAATGACTAACCACCTTACATAGAATTGTGAGAGCTTCAGTAGAGGGGCTCTCCTCTGACACGAAAGGATAGAATAATGAGAATATCTGCATCACTAATGACTGAAGGTGCTGTTTAATATAGTAAATCCAGTAGACTTGCCTGGACTGTTTTAGGAGAAAACCAACAGTAACAGTAACTAACAGTAGCAGACAAAGAGCTCAGTTTTAGGATACTGAAAATGAAAATGTGGCATTATTTATACTTGTGAGATTAATTCAGTGAAGAACTACTGCACAAAACACAGCAGAAAGAAAAGGAAGTATTTTCTGCTTTGCTCCAAAAAAGCCACTAGATGTCCCCAGTCCTGCTTTATAACTTAGATTTTTTTCCTTTTCAAAATCAAGCTCACAGCACACAGTTGCTCATACAGAAAGAACTTGACACCTAAACTATAATCTAAATATGGAGAAATTGAGTGCAGTTTTTCCTTTCCTGATCAAGCAAAAGAGAAGGCCAATCTATCCAAAACAATGTGAACTTTTTTCATTCAATCTTTTATATAATTTTTTAGATTTCTGATTTATGAGTGATAATATAACTTTATTAGCTGCGTATTTACTGTTTCTGGCTTTGAATTGAATTAAAATATTGCAAATTTCATTCAGTTCAATGTGTCTGCAGCTATCAACAGTTGGTATACATACAAAAAAATCCAGGCGTTGTGTGTTAAAATGAGGAATAAAAGGTTTAAAAACAAAATCATAAACTTCTCAAATAAAGAAATGTTGTTAATTTTTTCACTAATTTTTGCATCTTTAAAAACTTAAGATTTGAAGAAACTTACAAAAACAGACTTTATTTATACCACATAAAAATAATCTTTCAGATTAAATATAAGGACTTAATCCATATGTGTGTTATTCCTACAGCTAATTTATATCTTTTCACATTGCAATTTATTAAAAACAAAACAAAACAGTATATTCACTGATTTCTAAGCAGGCTTAATAAAAAATACACACATGCAAATATGCACGCACAGGAGCAGTGCCTGCAATGCACTCACCTGAAACTCATCAAAACACAAGAGGCAGGTCTCATTGCTAATCTCCATGGCAACCGGTGATATCGGGTCATAGGTGAACATTTTCCCTAGCCTTCGCTTTGGCAGGCTTTGTTTCCTCCGATGGATCCCTTCAAGCAGCACACAAACGTCAGGCATATCTTAAAGCACACCTGCATCAGCAACCCAAACCCGCAGACGAAACTGAATAAAGCAGTAATTTCACCTGTATGCATAATGGTCCATAATTAGCAATAAGGCGTTTGGGACAAACAGAGTTAAATACAGGATTGCCAACAAAGAAGTCAAAGCATTAAAAATGTTTAAAAAAAATAAAATAAAATAAAATAAATAAAAATAAGGAACAACTCCATAAAGTCATGCAAGCAAGCCTTCGTGGCCCGGTGTCGGAGGAAATGACTCACTTTTGTGGATGTCCAACATGAAGCCATTGAAGTGGACTCTCTTCTTACAAGAGTTTTTAACATGGGAGTAAAACATATCCATGAGCATAGTCTTCCCTGTGCCTAGAAGGGAGACAAAATATTATTATTATTATTATTATCATCATCATCATCATCATCATCAATAATAATAATAATAATAATAATAATAAAAAGTAGATATAACATTTTTTCTGTTATTATTAAATAACAGAAAAAATGTTATATCTACTTTTTTTTTTTTTTTTTTAGATAAAAAAGAACATTAACTTCTCCAAATACAATCTTACCAACATCTCCATATATATAGAAGCCTTTGGGTGGTGGTGGTGGAAGGGGTTCCTCCTTTGGGGAGAAAAAGGGAAAATGATGCTTACATTACATCTTAACAGCTGCTTGTAATCAAAACCAATTATTCACAACAATCCACCACAACTCAGCATTAACTCCTAATTGATGGCAAAAATGACGACAGCTTGTTAACTATATTAACTTCTTTATATTTGTTATAATGCACGTCTGAAGTGTATTTTCATAAATAAAGTATGCTGAGGCATTAAGCCACCACTACAGTGTGATGTTTCACGTTCTCCAGACTGGCCCGCTGCGGGGGAGGAAGACAAAGGGGATCTAATCAACAAGACAAGCCAGGGTTCCCACGAAAGAAAAGCATCATCAGAGGAACAATGGGGGGATTTGTCAGACAAAACGGAGAGGACTGGATGAGGCTCCATACGAGATGGAGTGGACTTGTCTGTGCAGTCTGCTTAGAGCTGCTAATTGTGATACGGTACTGTTGCATTGAGGTGCTGCTGGAAGTCATTGTGTTGCCTGCCTCCTATTATCAAAAAGGTCCTTGCTTCAAAAAAATATCTCCTGTGTGACCGAGCTGAGAATACAGAGTAAAGCCAAATATAAGTAGCGAGGACCCAGGGTGTGTAAATGTACATGTCATCAGTTCGCTTAAGAATAACTTGAAGTGTTTGTATCTGCAGATAGCTAAATTATACATTAGTTTATGTAGGTTTGAAGAACATTGCGGTTGAGGATGCTCCATATCTGTGACTAGGCAACACCAAATTGCTTTGGAATTAAATCACTCACTAAACAGAAAGGATTGTCCTCTTAATATTTAATTTAGCAACAATTTCATGAGGATGGTACTCGGTGTGCTCATGCACTTGGTCTCCACTGCACAAGGAGCACTTGACTCTGATAAACGTTGAGAACGGCAGATTGAAAACCAAATTAAAAAGCACAAACTTGCCATCTATCCTCTCCCTCCTCTTCTGCCCCTTCTGCTCTTCCATCCACCGCCTGTCCTGAGCGGGATGTGAAATACTGGAAGAGCCACAAGCCTTTCCTGTCTGTTCTGGCAAAACAGCATGTGACTTTTTTCTGACTTCCCAAGCTGCCCTCTGGCATGGTGGGGTAATTGTCAGTGGTGGATGATCATTCCGCTACGGCAGAGTGGAGAAAGACAAGGCTGTCCCTCAGCTACTTCGTCTCGCTGCGCTTTGGAGCCCAGTCTGTTCTCCTGGTGGAGGATACAGACTGGCACATGAGTGGAAAGTTCACATGCAGGACATGCTCCTTTGGCTTTTAAATGACTTGAGAAAAAAATGCTTTTGAACCTGTTTAACTAGAGCTGAAGATGTCATGTCTCATACTAGCATGGCCAAAGAAGTGGTCATAGCTGCCCAAGTTAGGTTCAACTTGAACAACTGTCCTCCTGAAGGCATACTGTGTACAGGAGGACTCTATGATGCAAGTCTGACTTGAAGAGGGTGGCTCTCATTGAACAATAGTCCATTGTCAGCCAACCAGCCGCAAAACCACGCCACATTGGGTCAATATTAAGTCAAGTGTACTCTGCTCTCAGACTTGGTCAGTTAGTGAGGACAATGGCGGCACTTTTACAGAGAGAACAGACACTGCAATGACAGCGGTATGACCTGATTTAAACTAGAATAATTGCATAAGTACTCCAGTCAGTGTGTATATGTCTTTGTGTGTGTGTGTGTGTGTGTGTGTGTGTGTGTCAGAGAGAGAGATAAAAAGACAGAAACAAGAAATAAGGTGCTAAAAGAGAGGGGTTGTGGTCTGTAGTGATGTTGATAGCTTTACACCAAAGCATTTGTAAGAGTCCCAAATCAAAAGGAAAAAGGACAAGAATTGTCCAAACAATAGGGATCTCCTCATTACTGCATGGGGACGGTGAGAGAGTGAGTGGGGTGCAGGGACGAGCCCAGCAGGAGGTCTGCCCTGCTGCCTTCCAAAATCTCTGCCTAACCCTGTGTGTCTGTGCCAGCCAAAAAACAACTCCCACCCCCGAATATGAGACAGTCAGCTTCACTGACCTAAAAACAACAACAGCCCCCTGCATTATACCATTCCATGACTTAAATGGACAATAAACTTCCCAGACCCCTACTCTCTCCATGACCTGAGCTCCATGGCCACCATCACTGATGCGACTGGAGTGGAGTGCTGTGCAGTCGGCTCAGTACATTCCTCCTATGTTACATGTCAATATATCACATGAGAGTCCAGCTGCCAGAATCACTCATAGTTTCTAATTTACAACAAATTCTAAGAACTATAAACTACTCAAGAGAGAAAAACAACTAGCTGCGTCAGTGTAAGAAAAAAAACTGCAAAATTTGGCACAAAACTGATCAGAAGTGGCTAAAACTTTGTGCTTTTTTATTCATTAGCTTTACATGATTTCACTGTGTTGGCAACAAGTGTCTTGAGCTTTTCCCAACACTCATGCACATACCCACACTCATTCCCACTTTAGAATAACCAAATATTATTACATGCATATCTATAGACTGTGAGAAGAAACCAAAACATTTAGAGAAAATCCACGCCAGCATGAAAATAACATGTAAACCGCTTCTTACTAACGCATTCTTGCTGTAGGACTGTAACACTAACTACTGAACTCCACAGCGGCTCCCTAAACACCAAATAGTGTCTACAATGTTAAAGGAGAAGTGACTTTAGTCATCATGTGCATAGAGGTTATTTATTGCCCTCAATAACACAAATGGAAATGTTTCTCAAAAGTAAACTTTGCAGCTTTGTTAGTTTTAGCGGTATCACGTCATTGTCATCAGTGGATCAAGTGAAGTAACTCTGCTGGCACTCAAGATGTTTAAAAGCTGTTAAATATCACCCATGGGTTTCTTAATTCAACAGCTACAAGCATGAGTACCAATATATCTCCAAGTCGGAGAGCAGAAACTCCCTTTGCTGTGAAAGTAAACTGCAGCATAACTCTCCATAAAGAGGTGCTAAAGTCCAGTCCTACAGTCGTATATATCCTGCAAGTTTTAGATGTATACTTTCTCTAACACACCTGAATTAAATAGCTGAATTCACTCATGTGCATGTCATTCAGCTCTGCAGAGGCAATGGTAATGAGCCATTCAGGTGCATCGAAAAGGGCTTTATCTAAAAGTTACATGATAGTAGAGGACCACTCATAATACCAAGGACCAGACTCGCGTATTGTGGTTTGGTTAAATCCTGGAGAGGGTGCAGAGCTCCTCTGTGGGGACAGTTACGGTGCAGGTTGTACAATCAGGCCACCTCCACCATAGGGCAGGAATAAACAAACTATCCTGCACCCACCATTACCCCACCCAATACCACCTGGGAGGCGATTAGATAGAGAAGGTGGTTTGGCAACCACTTATAAAACACAAGCAGATGAAGAAGAGGAGGATAAAGATAAATATTTGATTTGAAAAAAGCAGAAGCCCACTATGGTAACTGAAGGTAAACAACAAAAAAAAACCTTACATTATAACTGGTGTGTCGTAAAAACATAATATAAACATAACATCCAGCTAAAGATCTTAAGTCTTTACTGTTCAAGTACACATACTTAGTGAGCCTGTCATGTGCACGTATCAATATATTAAAATCAGCAGGCTGTGCTGAAAACATTCAGTCCTGTGTTATAACCATAGACTGTATGGTTATAACAAACTGTAAGCCGATTCCTCAGCACATTTCATTTTGAAAAATCTTCTATGCAGTACCAGAATGCATCTTATTTTGAAAAGTCTTTGGTAGAGGTGGCCGGAGTGAAACCTGCACTGGAACTGTTCTCCCTGTGGAACTTTGCAGCCAGACTGTACTGATATCATGGCTAAACATCATATAATTGATTACTTGTCTGTCTGTCTGTCTGTATTCAGTCAGATGTACTTAGATTGGAAGTTCTTTATTTTTGCCAAGTCTATAATTAATAAATAAATAAAATTATGTAACTAAATTCAATTACGAGAGGCGTAACACAACTATAACGATACAACTATAGCTATAGTTGTACTATAACTATAGATTTTATATATTGATAAACTGTGCTTGCATGTGGAAACCTTTTTCATACATGTGAATCACATCATGTCAACATCACAACTAATTTACCTTTTCAGCATCTACAGTGAAGGACTTGTCATCATTCTGAGGCTCATCTTTGTCCTGTTTTGGTTTTTCTGCTGGTGGGTTCAAATAGATGCTGTTACTGTAGGTTTTTAGTCTGTGCTTCAGCTGAGCGAGCCGCTGAAGAACAAGTCTCTGCTGATCATCTCTCCTCAAGGATCCACTCTGCACAAGGCGATCAAAGTGACCTACAATGTCAACGGAACCACCAGTATCTGCAGCTGGAGGGTCAGAGGAACGGGATGATGCAGACGAGCTGAATTTCCTCCAGTTACTGTAACCTTTAAAAAAAAGACAGCAGCGGTAATCACTCAGGATCATGTAATTATGGTTGGATTTAATTATTTACGTAGTAAGAAAAAAAACAACTAATAAAGGCAACAAGGCAGTATGTTGTGTAACTCGTAAGTTGTAAAAGCACAAGTATGTCTGAAACTCAGTCAACTGCATTATAGACGGAGAACACTTACCTTTTGCAGCACACCTGCCCGGGAAAATTTTATTTACGCTCAGAAGAGTGTCTTTTAACAAAATATTATGCGAGCACTTCATAGCCAAAGAGACCATGTAAGTCGCCATGATGTTTCAAAATAATGAAACTTTATTTGCACATACAAGTCGGAATCGTCACCAGTAAGGAAAT
This sequence comes from Telmatherina bonti, assembly GCF_933228915.1. Lineage (NCBI taxonomy): Eukaryota > Metazoa > Chordata > Actinopteri > Atheriniformes > Telmatherinidae > Telmatherina > Telmatherina bonti. The sequence goes on along the minus strand of NC_136614.1, from coordinate 19,471,445 downwards.
AGACAGCGTGTGGAAAAGACGTCTTCTGTGTTAAAAAGAAGAAAACACACACATACATACATACATACATACATACATACATACATACATACATACATACATACATACATACATACATACATACATACATACACAAAAACAAACTGAAGTATATATAATACACGTTTTTTATCACAAAAACTCACTTGGATCACAACAGCAGAATAAAACAATTTAAGATCCAGTTGGCTTAACTCATATAATTATTCATACACAATGAAACTGTCCTGTTATTTTTAATCATTCCAGAAAATTGATATCGATTAGGATGAATTACATGATGATCGCATCGTCGTTGCAGGAAACGCGATAATGCCGTTTTTATCTACTGTTGTTGCTTTAAACTCTGAATGAAAGGGACTCTGAATGATCCATTTTATAGAAATAAAACAGATATATTCGCATCAGCTGCTTGATGTTCAATGACACCCACAGATCAATTGTAAACAAATCGAGTTGTAGGTGGCCGAACCTTGTCAGCTGAACCTCAGCTGATCGGAAGTGAAGCTGTAGTTAGAAACACAACATTTCCGGAAACTCTGTCGCATCCTTTTAGCGTCAATGTCGTTGTCAAAATGTTCAGATTTAAAAACAAAAGAAAATGCAACATTATAAATGACTACATACATTAATAAGGGTATTTTCTTTAAGTGCTAGCATAATTGCTTATCTGTTTAACAAAATAGTTCATGATAAGGACGCGACCATTTTGAAAACTGTTTTATTTTGAAGGGTATAAACAGAAAGTACACATTGAAATTCTCGCCGACTTGACACTATCCGTAGCCGCTACAGGGAGAAATGGCTGATGCCATAGCCGATACCAGAAGGCTCTTCACGAAGCCTCAAAACTTAAATGACGCGTATGGACCTCCGAGTAATTTTCTAGAGATTGATGTGAGCAACCCTGAAACCATCGGGGTTGGCAGGGGCAGATATACGACGTATGAAGTCAGACTGAAGGTGAGCCTGCAGAAACAAGTGCTAATGACGTTAGCTTGTAGCTAGCTTTTTAATCTCGCTAATCTACATTTTATCGGTAAAAGAAAGTTATAACGTCCTGACATCAGTATTGGCACCGACACCGAGTCGCACACATAGTTATAGAAGAGATAAGTGATTATATGAATGAAATGTTAGTAGTGTAATGGTTTCTGAAAAGCGAGTTAGCGAGCGCTTGTTAGCTACATTTTGTAGCTAACTGCAGTTAATCATCAGATATTACATTATACTAAATAGTTCATGGAAATGTTCTTTTTATTTTCGTCTAACTGTTTCTAGATGTAAATAAATATATAATAGAAAGTGATTGACAATAGTGATAAGAGTGTTGGCTTTTACTACAACATGCCTGTTGCTGTCGCTCTGGAAAGGAAGTGAATCTGTTTGTATTTGCTTTTTCCGGTATTGCAGCGCTGCAATAATTCAGCCAATTCAAACAAGAACCGTATCCACAAATATCTTACACTTATATAACTTGTGTATGTGCTTCATAAAGTATAATTGAATAACATTTTCAAAAAGTTTGCGACTTCCTACGCTGTTTGGAGTGGAGCTCCAGCCACACCCCATTGTCCGACTGCAAATTTGAGATAACTTCATTAGTCTCACCAAATGACAACCTGACGGGACAGTTCGCCTGTATGATTAAAAGCTAATCTTTTTACAACAACAGAATCATCATACAATCGTACTAAGAGTTTCTGAGTACAGAAGCGCCTTGATGCATTTTTAAAAAGCTTGAAGAGTAAAGAAGTTATGTAATCATCGGATAAAAAAGTAACTATCAGGTGTTGTCACCAAAGAGGGAAAAGATTTAGCTGGATGTCAACTTCTAACCATAATATTGAGGTTACAAAAGTGATATATCTTTTATTGTTTTCATAACTCATCACTCATTTTGTGCTATCTCTTTCCTGTGTAAACAAGTCTCCAGAGAAAGAAAAAGAAAGTTTTGAAAATATGTAATAAAAATCACAATAGAAGTAATCTAAGTTTGTATTTTAACTATATATCTAGTGATCTGTGATTTTCTATAGTAATAGTGCCTCATTGCTCCATAGTGTTTTAATGTTGGACTAAAGGGAATCATAATTTGTCAATGTAAGCTTTTGGGGATCTGTAAACGGGATGCAGCATCCAGTTTTGCCTGCCTACCCCCTACAATACACTTCCTTCCTCTTCCTCCATTGACTAACTTGCAGAAAGGTTTCTGTCATCCATTTGCAACACTGCTGGTTTTTAAATGTGAAACAAGAGTTTTTTTGTTATCTCTTTGCTAATTTTGTGCATAATTTTGACAATGGCTTACCACTACGTAGTGATTAGACTGTCCCAAAATGATCACACAGGCTTATAGTCGAAGCAAAATTAGCTGCAAACAATTCTGGACAACTTTTAAATAGACCACCATGCAGTACAATGCATATTGTTAAATGATCAAACAAAGTTATTGAAAAGATAAATTAATAAACTGATCTGAACTTTTGTTATTTTTAGATCGTTTTTCCAAATCTCACTGTCCCATAAAGATTCTATTGAACTTGTTATCATAAATTGTCTCTTTTGAAGGATATTTCTTTAATCATATCTGTCACAACGCATAGTTTTGTTTGTAATGTAACCATTGCAGAAATATTTTCTGTGTTGATGGTCTAGAACTGTTAGGCAGTCACCATGCTTGTCTGATTCCCTTGTCTTTTACTTCTAGTTTGTCGTTTGTGTTGAGTCACACCCCTGTAGTTAGTTGCCCTGGAGTATTTTGATTGGTTACCAGCCCTGAGTATTTTATAGTTTCCCACTTCCTTAAAGAAATTAGTTGAAGGGATAGAAGCCGTCTCCAGACATTAGAGTTGAATATAAGGCTACTGTACTTGATTAGCGTGTAATAATTAGCATACGCGTGTAATCAGCATTATTGTGTACCTCATAGCCCTGTGTGACCCTGCTTTGCATAAGACCACAGAAGAAGCGGCGCATCCCTCACTTCTCAAAAAAGGTGGTGTCAACTTAGCTTTGCTTCTCTCCTTCTCCTTTCTTTTGGTCTTATTGGAAGCATTTTACTTCATCACCAGCATTTTAAGAGTGTAAGCCACGATGCCTCGGCCTGGAATGCATAGTGTTTGCTTTGTTTTTTTTTTTGTTTTTTTTAAATCTTGCCCCATTTTCCTTATGATTTTCCAGACTACCTTAATTTCATCCTCTATTCTATACAGTTTCTTCTAATAACCTTTTGTCCTGTTCTCACTGCTGTCCTGCTATCCACCCCAAAATCGAGAGAGCCCTTGTGGCCGCACTGAGAGACTCTGCTTAATCCCTTCATTGAGAAGAGAGAAGAATGAAACAGGCCAGGGTGTGGGAGGGGGGGTTGAAGCATTTAGATTCTCCCCCCTTCCATCCTCACCCTCTACCCCCACCCATGGGAGGGCAGAAAGCCACCTCTTCACCAGCCTTCATCTCATCGCCCACTTATCCCATTTCACTCCTAGCTGTGTGCAATCAGTTGCCTAGTTCATGGTGTGGTTGCTGTTGTCAGTGTGATAACCAAATAGGCTGAATTGATGGTTTTTGCCTTATGTAAACCTCAAAGTAATGGTTTATTCTTATTATTATTATCCAGTTGGAAAATTTGTACTGAATCTGGTTTAATAAATGTCACCTTATTCTCTTTGCTTATGACCCATCAATGTTGGTGGTGGAACAAATTATATTTGGATTGGAATATCATGTGATGACACACTTGCTTACATCAACTACTTGTTGCACTGTTATATGACAAGCCTGCCTCCAGCTGGTGTTTTAAATTCATGTGATCAATCTAAATCAGTAACAAGTTGATGGCTTTGTAATTTTGCCTGAGCAGTTTAGTAATATCTTGAGATTATATTGAAATCATGAATTTCTGTTCTTAGGCTTACATTTGGAGTGCCCCTTTTGAAATGGCTTGTAGACCATAGGAAACAGATAGTTTTATATAAATATATGTGTGTGTGTGTGTGTGTGTGTGTGTGTGTGTGTGTGTGTGTGTGTGTGTGTGTGTGTGTGTGTGTGTGTGTGTGTGTGTGTGTGTGTGTGTGTGTATATATATATATATATATATATATATATATATATATTTGCACATATTTATATTTTCTAAATGCGAAGAGTTATTAAGTTCTTCCTTATATTTTTATTTTTTATTTTTTTTTGCTGTTTTAGTGGGCTCCCTCAAACTGCACAGACTTATTTGTTTAGACTCTCAGCAAACGGGATTGGAGCTGGGCTGTGGGTGTGTAAGAGGAGGAAGGGGTGATGGGTATTATCAAAATTTCTTGTTTTTCGTTGGTTCCCATCTCATCCAGGCAGTACATTCAGAGGAGCGAACTTTGGGATCTCACTTTGTTTATGGATAAGAGTACATAAAAGGGCTCTTATAGCTCTGTCTCTCACTCAGTCTTCTACCCCTCCTCTTCTCTTCTCCCATAGCTTCTCTCTCTTTCTCTTTTCCATTTGGGTACTGGGGTGGGGGCTTTGGTCATTAATAAAATAGGGAGAGATGGGGAGTGTGTGTGTGTGTGTGTGTGGAAGGGGGTGGGGGGGGTGGGGGGGCTTGTCAGGCACAGTCAAGTGTAATCCAAAGTCTACAGCATCCTCTTCGACAACTATTTTAATGGAAATGGGGAACATATTGTATCAAGGCTACCATATCCTACTTGAAATGACAGTATCAAAAGTGGGAGTTGATACTATGGCAACAAAGCAGCTTTTTGCCAGCTAGGCGAGTCGGAGAGAGGGTAGGCTGTCAGGCCACAGGGGCCGGCAAGCGAGAGAACGAGCGAGAGAGTACATTGAGAGACGAAAGCGAAAGACCCATAGCCCCAACCCTTTTGTTCCCGGCCTTTTTTCCCCCCCATTTTGGAATATGATGCAATGAGATGATATTATGTTACCATTTTTAATGCTATTATTCCAAAAGGGGAATATATGGGAGGGGTGCGAAGGGGGCATGGGGGAGGTTTAGGATGCACACTCTCAAACTTGACTTATTCCATCCTGCTAAAAGCTAATGCATGGTGGCCTTGAACTATTCTCTCTGGAGATGAGTGATCTTTGTCCCATCTCTCCCTCTTTCTGTGTCTCGCTGTTTTTTAAGGGTTCTGTCTCTTTTCAACCCATTTTCAATGAGCCCATGGTATTGTGTCCCACACATTGTGAATCACATGCTTTTCCTATGGAGCGTAGATTTCACCTTGTACACCTATAATTGAAAGTGAAGCTCGGGGATCTACTTTGATGGAGATACATCTAGCTTTATGCTCTTTTTTTCAGAATATTTTTCTCTTTCAATTTTACTCTTGATGTAACCATTAATACTTCATGTCTGTATTTTGTCGCTGTTCTTACAATTTGGAAATTTTGCACTTTTGCCTTATTTTAACATTTTATTTGATCTTATCTTCCACTTTTTTGCCATCCATTTGGACACAAGAGAGGCAAAGTGTGCTCTTTTGCGCAGTTAATGAAATGCTAAGACCTGACTGGATGTGGGATGGGCCCGTGTTCCAATCACGATAGGGGCCAGTAAGTTGAGACACCCGCGCCCCAACCTTTAACCAGCCATGAAGAGAACAGAGGCCGGGGAAACCTGATCTTTGACTTGTAGCACTCTCACGCACCGCCTCTTTTTTATGTGTTTGTGTGAGTTGAAGCTCTCATTTTTCAGCTTTGTCGTTTTCGTTCCTCCCCTTGTCCTGCAACGCCGATCTCTTAATCACAGGTTTGGAAAAGATGAGGGCATTGAAAGGCCAGGTGACTTTCCTAACTTTCACTCTCACCGTTAGCTTTGTTGTCTTGAGATGAGCAATTTGGGTGCGACTGTGTGTACAAACAAGATGTAGTGATTTGAACTGTCATATTTACATAATCAACTATGTGAATGGTCAGATCTTGTAATTAACACCTGTGGATGCATACTTCACGTATGTCAGTGTGTGCTCATGCATGGCAAAGTGTTTTGTGTGCACATGATGGGATTAGAGTCACGGCGGTGGCAGATTACCTGTAACTGTGATCTGTTGTGGAGGGGATTAACTTTGTGGCACTCCATGCTGTGCGGTAACATGACGCAGCAGGGACAGACTACGGTGAGAGGAGAGTAGAGTTAATGCTAGAGCATTGAGGCGATAAAGCTAAGATAATCCACTTCTCCTGTGACCTGAGAAAGAGGAGTGTGGGGTTTGCAGACGGCTTCACCTGGAGAGAACTTGAAGTAAGCGGGAAATTGTTTCAGGTTTGGTGACTGATAAAAAACTTCTGTAGAAAAGAGGGAGTGGCAGAGCATTTATTCATCTTCAGAAAATGCTCATATTAATGCGACTCTCACCATAACCTGGTTATTTCACCTGCTTTTATGTTAATTCACACCAGTGTGGTCTTGTTTTGATAGTTTTGAACCCTTTTTAATTTGCACGTACAGTTTGCATCAAATTGAAAAAGTAGATATTGTTCACTGGTTTCTCTGCCTTGATCATTTAAATGTGAAATAAAACAATAGCTGCCTATGAACTGATGGAAATCTTGTGCAGGTCATTCGGTACATAGTAATATGATTGGAATTTTTAAAATTAAAAATATTTTTAATAAGTCCATTCACAAAAGATATTAAACACAAAGCCCTGTTCAACAATTCTTAGGTCAGATTTGCATTATATTGCATTTAACCAGGTGCACACTTCAAATCTGGCCAAGAGTGTTAGTTTGCTCTCAGAGGAAGTGTGATCAGATGGCAACAAAACAAGAATAGAGTCCCTGTTTGCCTCTCCGAAATGAAAGTTGCTTGTGGAAAGGTTTGGCTAACTAGTTTTACACACAGAAAACGAAAATGGCATACATCCAGAAAATGAAAAAGTTCATGATCCAAAGCATACCACCTAATTTGTTAATGTGGCCTTTATGACAAGTAGAGGATCTGCAGCTAATGTTACTCAAACACTGCCCTTTATGGCTGTTTAAATGCTAAATGCTTTGAATGCTGAAGCACAGGAGCATTCTGTTTGTACTCATTCAATCAAATGCATCTAAACTCACTTAACAGGATCTTATCAGGCAGCACTAAAGAAAAAAAAAACTTTTACCAAGGAGGTCACAAGGCATTTGCTGACATCTGTTGTTCAAAGACTTGCATAGATTTTAAACTGAAAGACTGGTGGGCCGCCAGGTTATTAACCTTCATTCAAAAGATCTGTGCACAAGTATTTGCACATGTGACATACTGTTGAAACGCTGAGATTACATAAATTCATTGATTTCATTTAGATGAAACACTTACTCACGATACAGTGACCATGATAAATGCCATAAACAAGCAAAACAACAAATCACAAACAGCAATATATTAGGGCTGGGCGATTAATCGGATTTTTATCTCAATTACGATCTGGGTTTTCAACGATCATGAAAATAAAAGGGTGCGATTAATTTTTCTCTTTGCAGTTTCCTCTCCTGCCGTCTTCAGCTGCTGATCGAGCGTCACTGGCATTGCAGCGCTGTGCTGTAAACTCCTCCCACAGCCGCTTTGGTTTCATTCAGACACCGTTGCCAACTTGGTTACTTTCTCGCTAAATCTGGCGACTTTTATTGTTAAAAGCGACAAATCTGGCAACTTTTACTGGACATATTAGAGACTTTTCTGGTGTTTTGGCGACTGACTTGAAGGCAAATATTGTTCTGCAGTTACTGTAACGGATGGGCAGCCGTGGCCCATCCCGTCCTAAAGCACTCCCAGGCGGCCAGTCTCAGTCGGCACCGGCTGCAGGTCATTGTAGAATAACTGCAGTAGGTTTTGAAAGTTCACTACAACATAGTTTATACCATTGTCAGTGAGAACTGGCAGTTTTTGTCTAAACACACATGTAGTTCGGCGAGTTAAATCCCTATAATATCCCTCCGTTACAGGGCGTTACCTTAGCAACGTGTTAATCAGCTGAGAGAAACGCGCGATAGCCTGACAGCGGTTGTTTGGCATAAAACATACATCGTGGCCAACATGAAATATTTCCTTTACTTCAGCAAATGTTGTACAAAAAAAAATACAAATTAAATATTTAATATGTGGGACCATGGTAAAAGCGGATTAAACAACTCGTAACCGTGTGGGATGCAAAGTGGGATGCGCCCCATAATCAGAAGTTTTGAGATGTGACTTCTCAGCCTCAGGAGGCTGCTGAGCAACAACGGCTTCAGGAATATACAAAATGAATGTCAGTGTTCCATCAAAACAAGTCAGAAACAGAGTTTTAAGGTTAGAAAGTATCTTACTGCTACTTCAAGACTGTGGCAGAATACATAGTTTCATATTAATGCACAGTGCTCTGGTTGTGCTGTTGGCTTTAGTTTTGCCTCACAATGCAATGGAAACGTTTCTGTGTTACATAATAGAGATTGTCTGGTGAAGCTGCTATCCCTCCTTTTCATTTATAAAACTTTGCAATTTATCATAGTCGGAGCTTGAATCTCTTTGTTCTGAAATCTCGTTTTTTCATTAGTTGAGCTACGTTTAGGCCAACTAGCTTTCACGCAACACGCGGTGTCATTTCTGAAGGCTATGTGTTGTTACATTTTTTAATAACTACACATTTGTCTGTTTGTTAAAAAAAAAAAAAAAGAATCTGGAGGGCTCAGACCGACAGACTGATACTTCTGTGAATATATCTGTCAGGAAGATAATGAAAAACTGCTTACCTTTTAGTCTGTTTGTACAATTTTACTAAATGCACAGAAGTATAAATGATGCCATTATGAAAGTACAGCTGAACTTTATTCTGTAGAGCCTGGTTCATGCCTGTGTTTCTACTGTATACAGGCAAAGCAAAGGTCACAGAAACAACATGGTGCAAAAGTTTGTTTAGAAAAATATCTGCAAGACTCCTATTGATGAAAAAACTGCAACATGGCGACACTGACTGCCCTGTCAGTTAATGTTAAATATCTGGCAAAATTGATTAATTGTTTGAGTAAGAAACGTAACATATTTTGAAATCAGGTTGCATTACACACAAGGAAACATTTACATACAAGAAAATGTAAGTAACAATGCAACAAACTGAAGAGTATAAGTCTACATCTAGTCCAAAAGTCTTCATTTGCAATATTTGGTAGTAATTTGGGATAACTGAAAAAAAGTTGTAGCATTAACATGGGAAAACTTGACAAATATTGGTAAAACATTGTATTTGACCATATATCCTTGAACAGTTGCTGTTTTCCACTACATTTGTTAAAGTCTGAAGAAAGGACGGAGGAAAGGAAGAGGAAAACAAATCCTCCATCTTCCTCACTGGATCGCCGTAAGAGGAGTTTCAAGGACAGAAAATCTGACTTATTTTGCAGATCAAGGGAAATAAAGAGGCAGAAGACTGAAAAGGAGAAACCATGAGAGGGAAAAGACCACTCCTCCTCTCCCTCCTCTTGAATTAGTTTTGCACAGAGCAGATGAAGCTCCCAACCACTCTTCACTCCTCTTGTTCCTCCTTTATGACCACATACACCCCCCCCCCCCCCCCCCCCCCCGCCCTTCCTCTTTTGTTCAGCCATTTACTCGGCCTTCTAGTTAACTCTCCATCTCTTTTGCTACACACAGTCACAGTCATCCGCTCATCGATCAGTCCGCTGCTTGCGGTGTATTCATGTTGCTCCTGCTTGCTCAATTGCTTTGCTTTTGTAAATTTCTTCTTGCCTGAATTCTGACCTTCTGTGAATGTAGCCTGCCCATGAAATGCTCATTCACTCCCTCCTTGTTTTGTACATTGTCATGGGATGGCCATGTACTGTCAGGACTGGTGAAGAGATTTGGCATTGTGCCGAAATGCGCTGTATGATTCAGTATTCCTGTCAATGTCGCAGCATCTCCATCTTTAAATTCAAAATTCACCTTCAAGTGCCTGTCAACAGCAACTTTGATTTATACACATGTGTGTGCTGACATACATCAACACACAGAAAAATGGCAGATTCTGAGTGAGGTTGACCTTGGTGAGCAAAATACTGTTTTTTTGTGCTGGACCAGTTTAAATTTGGTTGTTGAGTTTTGGTTCAAGTAGAAGTAGTCTTTCTTTATTTTACCTCCTAGTTTTTTCCCTTTTTTGTCAAGTCAGCCATGGTTAAGCTCCAAGTAATACACCAAAATCTCTTACTGCTTTTGCAGGTCAACACTATCATAGTTTTCCGGTATCTATACAATTTTGTCAAAAAGGTCAGCTAGCAGTATGGTTTGAAGTCAGTGAAGATCAATTTTGGGGCACTTTAAAAAAAAAAAAAAAAAAAAATTTTCCATTTCATTAGCGTTTTTATTTTTTTATTTTATTTTATTTTGTTTACTTTTTGTTTAGGCCGTTTTTTTCAACATTAACAACAGAAATGCTAATATACTTTTTTTTTAACATGAAAAATCCTATAAAGATGCTGTTAAAGGGCTCAATGAATCAGATAGCTGGTTAGAATAAAATGGTTCAAAATCATGGCCATTGTATCCTTCAAGGATTTATAATAATAAAAATTTTTTTTTATTGAAAGCTACTCAGAGTAGATGCTGGTTGTCTGAGCTGCAAAGACAAGAAATATCTGTTTTCCTTGCATAGACAAAAGTTACATTTAGACCTATATTTGGTACATTGTATTTGTCTTCTGAACTTTTACTGTTCTGTCTTACTGCTCCACAGTAAAGTACTACAGTGCATGTCTAAATGAGTAAAGGTTTGTCCATTTATATAACTGCTTTTAAAAGTATTTACTAAATATGGGATGATATATTCTATTACACTCAACTTTGTCAGATTCACTTCAACCCATTCTTCAAACATGTTTTTTTTCTTTGTGTTTACCAAGAATAGCTCAGTAATTTCTTGCAAAATGATTTCTCCATGTGAAAAACATTATCAAGGGTTTAAGGATGCTACCTGTTGATCAATAGCTCTTTTAACTGATAACTGCAATGTTTTTGCTGCCTGTGTGTCCCCAGACTAACCTGCCCATCTTCAAGCTGAAGGAGTCTTGTGTACGGAGGCGATACAGTGACTTTGAGTGGCTCAGAGCAGAGCTGGAGAGAGAAAGCAAGGTGAGCCATGGCGGTGACTACTCAGCTTGTTAAATCAGTGCAGAACACTGACCACATGTGTAATGTTGTGGAAGCTGAGAGAAAGGTGTCGCAAAAGATTCTGACCTTTTGTGGGTTGTTGAAAAATTACTTTAACACTTCTCATTGCCTGAGAAATGACATGCAAAATGTTCTAGTACTGTTTCATCATGAGCGGTGAGATGTTCTTCAATAAATGATTTATGCTTGTGTAACGTCTGCTCTTTGTTTTTCTGCGGGCGCTCTGTCTTACAGGTGGTTGTTCCGCCCCTCCCTGGAAAAGCACTTTTCCGGCAGCTTCCATTTAGAGGAGATGATGGCATATTTGATGACTCTTTCATCGAAGAACGGAGGCAGGGTCTGGAGCAGTTTCTCAACAAGTAAGCCTGTCCACATTTCTGCCGTCTTTCTCCGTTCTTCCATTACCCTGCCACGGGGTGAAAACAATTTATTCTTTTCAAGTTGGTCTCTGCAGCTGCAGTCTATTGCAGCCTGTGTCTATGTGAGGTGTTATTTTAACTTTGGAGAACAATAAAACACTTTATGCGATGAGTACGTTCAACTTTTTCACTTCTCTTCTTATTGTTAACAAACTGACACCTAAGAGACAGGGAGGTCTTTTCCTCACTCTCCTCCTTAGTTCTGTTTCATAATTACCTGGCAAAAAACAAGAATAACTGAGGAGGACTTAAGTGTGCACCCCCACAACATCTTTTTTTTTTTCTCACATTTGTTTTGTTGTTGATGTGTAATTTATGTTAATTGCAGCTGAAATTACAGTGTGTGGTTGCATGGGATGGTGTGTGCACCTCTGCTTATTTTTGATCCAGCATGTCCTCGTTTTCAGCTGTTGAACAATAAAAGTTACAATGTGATTGTAATAATCTGCTTTGATTGCAGACTTGGCCATTATCTTTGTTTCATGTGCAAATGCATCAATGTTTCCATTGGAATATTAAGCGTGTGAAGACAGTTGAGAAGATTAAAATCCATAAATATGTGTGGGTTTTTTTTTATGTTTTAAGAGAATGAGGATGAGTTGGTAATTAAGATCTCCCGCCTTTTCTTCCTGTGAATAAAACGCTGCTGTTGATCATATTATTGTTCAGACTTAATATTTGTCAATGCAGCTACGAGCATTGTTCAGTCGTGATTGAGGGCATTGTGAAGAGTAATTCTTTGAGTGATAAACATTTTAGTTGCTTTGAAACAAGAGGCAGAAGAGTGATCAGTTTTCACTTATGTTACTCAGATATAACTTGTTTTTCAGGTAAAAGAAAGGAATGTACTGTGTGAAATAGGTACATTTTAAACATACTTTTGCTGTTTTTGTCCTCCATGCCAACATTTCCAAGCCTATTAAGCAGGATTTATTGGAGGGCAGGCTTGATCTTTCCAGTGATTTCGCTGGTATTTGACCTGTGAATCATTCATGTGCTGTTTAATTTGCCTTGAAATATTTCCTATCAGAGGTTAAGATGCTTACATGTATGCTCGGCTGTTGTGTTGATCTTTTTTGAGTGGCATAGCTTTGAAAGAATGGGATGTTTTAGGGTCTCAGGTGTGCTGGTTGATTCTCGTTAAGCCTCTGTGCGTCATCTGAAGGGACGTTCAGGAAGAACTAATGTCAAAGTGGCTTTAACAGAGGAAGGCATGGTCCCAAACTCAGTGCTTTCCTCAAAAAATGAAAATTAATGTTATTATGACCTTTGACTGCTTATTACTCAATTTCATAAGGCTCTAAATTAATTATATTGACAGGCAATAATTTAAATATTAGAAGTAAAGACAAAAAAAAAAACTAAGTAAATAAGTAAAGGTGGGTTTATATTAGAATTGAAGTGAAATTTGGTATGATTCATCTAATTGGTGCTAGTGACCCCAAAATGATTGTGGTGACTATATAATAACAGTGACAGGCCTGCTTGTAAAGATGATATTAAAGAAGGATTTTTTAAATTAATCATAGAAAGATACAAATCTGTTGGAGCAAATTTCACATACAGAAACCCAAAGAAGAACCTGATTTGTTTTCTGGTTATAACACACACTGTGTAACCATGGCGATAAAGAAGTGTCCCATATTCGTACCCCATACTAATCCTAAGCGGGTTTTGAGTCTTTAATGTCATTACATCGGGAACCTGGGAAATCCTGACGTACCCAAAACAGTCAGTACAGCTGTTTTACAAACGACTGAGGTATCAGTCAGCTGACCTTACAGGGCCACAAATTTATCCGCTTTACTTTTAGCCGTAGCCTACATACAAATGTGGAAACTTTCTTTTCAAAGCATAAAAACAAACAAGTTTAGTTCATTAGTGGTGGAATTATGACTTGTCACACCTCTTCTGATGCCCCAGCACAGTACACACTACTGCTGAGCAGACTATAGTGTGCCACTGTATTCATGCTAGTTTGTGTATTACATTGCTAGAAGCTTTAATATGTTGTCCATTTTTTTTCTGTAACATACTACATCCATAAAATTTATATCAGTCAATATGTGCAGATTTTTTTCCCCTGAAGGCCCCTCGCTGAGCTGTCACCTTATCTGTATGTCATGTGTTTTTGTGTTCAGAAGTTTGCCATCACTTCCTGCCTGCTGCTCTGACTGTCAGTCCTACCGCTTGCTCTTGTGTGTTTCAGAGTGGCCGGCCATCCTCTAGCTCAGAACGAACGTTGCCTGCACATGTTTCTACAAGAGGAGTCTGTGGACAAGAACTACACCCCATCCAAAGTCAGACAAGCCTGAAAAGACAGGATGGCTCCGCTTGGCCTGGTCTGGCTCGGCCGTGCTGAGTCTTGCTTGACCGGAAAACCCAAAGCTCTCCTCACAGTTCCAGGTTTCTCTCAAAACAATAAAACTTTTCGGTGACAATTTCTTCCTTCTCGCTCCCTTCTGAAATTATATATATATGTCTCTTTTAGTTAAATTAGTTACCCTGATTGATGTTTTTCACCTTCTAATTAGAGTCAGGAATGTTCTTCACACAGCTGTGGTTGAAAGTAATTTATCATTATTTCTCTTTATGTCTGAAAATGCCACTAACATGGATATATTATGTATTTATCATTTAGCTATCTCCTAAATATATTCATTTATAAAGTAATATTGAATGAGCCTTTTATGTCTGCAAAGCTCTTGTAATGACCCACAGTGTTTCCCATCCAGCACGGGCATGTTGCTCACCATAAACAGCAACTAAACTCTCACATTTGATGGGCCTTCACTTTAAATCCACACTGTTATTGTCTTAAAAAGGAAGCATGTGTGAGTATCTCGACCAGCACCTGCCCAGTTATCACAATGTTTTCTATAGCAAGCAATTTACACGGGGGGAACTGCAGTATTTCTACTGGCTATATGCATTTTGAGATTTGTATACTGCTGTGCCATTTTTGTTTATTTTGAAGATTTTCCAATAAAACAAGTGAAATGTCTCCATGTATAGGTGCATTTGTTGGTTTTGGACTGCTCTCCCCATTCTGCAACCCATATCGGACAGTCAGTGAGGCGTTGCATGCTGCCACAACCCATACATCTTAATTAATTTTTTTGCATTCATTATTCTACCATCTACATTACAAAGACAATTAGGGGATATAGAAAGATTTAAAGAGCTTAAAAAACAGGCCAGCAGCTCTAAGGAAAGTCTTATACAGGTGCTGAGCCCATGCTTATAAAATGCATGTAAATGTATAATATACCATTACTGAAGGATTCTGCTTGTTTAATGGATCATTTATAAAATGTACATTATCTAACACGGGATTTGGCATTGTGTTAAAACTTGCATTTTTACAGTAACTTTATATTTCCAAAAGTGTATGAGGTAATAGGACTTACAGTGATTCATAACGCTGTAACATCACACCTTGTCATAGTAGCTTAATTATTTTGTAACAACCCACAAGAGATTGATTATATATGTATATAACCTGTATTGGTTGTTTTCCATGTTTTATAAAGGGAATCTTAAGAAACGGTACAATAGCAATTTGAAGGGAAGTAACAGTGTTTTTGCAGTGGTTTGTTGTATAAAAAGGCGAAGAAACTGCTCCTGATGCTGTTACACTTCAGGCAATGTGAAAACAGATAAATTCAGGATCTTTATTCTCTCTCTTGGTTACAACTCTAAATAGTTATAACGCCAAATATTTACAACATGATAAAAACATCACAGACAAAGAAAAAAAATTCAAGTGCTGAATATTATTTCTGTTCTTTTTTCTTTTTTTATCCAGTGTTAGTGTCTACCTTCACAAAGTCGACCTAAACAGTTTTAATGCCGTGCCTCAAACTGGACTCACCAACACAAACAGGACAGGAGCGACTGAAGTACCCACAACATCCTCGGACCAATGGCAGTTTTTCAGTCAGGAGAGCAAAGTAACATGTCCTCTTATTTTTTTGTCACTTTCTCATTCTCAAAATGCTTCATAGCTGATACCTCTTCATCGTTGCCGCGTGCGTTTGGTTTCAGCACTTGATCGAGGAACAGCGACTCGCACGCCCCAACGACGCATGCGTCAATTATTTATTTTTTTTTTATTTTTTTATTTTTTGGTTTCCCCCACTGATTAAAAAAAAAAAAAAAACAGCTAATAAAGACTGACTTTGTCGTCAAGCTCATTGGTCTCACAGACACTTTAAAAACATCGTAATACACAACATTTCTGTGTCAAATGGACTTGGCAGGTGTCCTTAAAGAGTCTTACGGCAACATTTAAACGCTGCAGTTTTCGGAGTCATTTTGGGTACATGCTAATCCTTAACTAGCGTTACTGTTAACGGGCTAACTGGTGATCTGGTTGGGCTCCAGTTTCAAATGAGCCTAATGTCCTAAAGCAGGCTATGCTAGGACAGCCTATGAGATTGTGTGCTCAGCAAAAAAAAAATTTCATCCCACGACTGCACCTGCTGTGATTTGACATTTTGGCCAGTGTCAGGTGGATGATCCCGTCAGCTCGAGTCTTTTCCACGTGTATGGATGGTTGGCCATAGTTCATATATCGCTAGATTTGTACATATCGGAGAGAAGCCTGGTGATTGGCACGTTTCCGATGGTCTTTTTGAAAAACACCTCCTCTATGGTGGATGGGCTGACGGAGCGCAGCGCCGGCAGGAGCAGCAGCAACTTTCCGAAACGACAGGGCTGAGTCGGGTACCTGAAACACAAAACACGTGTCAAAACAGGATGGGTTTAATGTTTAATATGGCGAAGTACATCACATCTGCAACAAGTCCCTGCCTATTAAACTGCAGGTTCATCTGTCGTACGTTGGCAAAGTCATGCGTAAAACTGGGTTTAGGTCACTATTAATCCCCCTCTTACCTGGTGTGTATGTAACTGTTGAGAGTGAGCTGTGCTTCATCTTGCAGAGCGGCGATTGCGCTGGCGTTACGGAAACCTCTCAATTCAGTGTTGCCTTGCGCTGGAACTGTAAAAAGAGACAACATCGTAAAGATGTCCAGATGTTGGGCAACGTGCTTCAGCTTGCACAAGTGAACTTAAGTGGTTATAGTGACACATGAGCGTAAAACACTCGCAATACCTGCTTTGAATGTCACGATGCATTTCAAACAGGCGAACTCTGTGGCGTCGAGACGCATCTGTCGGAATCTGGTGACCACCTCTTGAAGTGCTTGAATCTCAGACATGATCTTGTTCATTCGTTGAGACTCTGTGTTTTCAGTGTTCATTCCTTTAAATGGACAGGGGGGGGGGGGGAGTTACGCCATGCTGACGCACTGTTCAAACTCCGCTGTGTAGCCCTACATACCAGAGACAGCAAGGAGAGTAGCGGAGTCCACCGGAATTGCCCATTGCGCGATTCCCAGAACAAACAGTTCCCTCCACGCGTCCTCCAAGAGGATCAGCTGTGAAAGAGAGGTTTCATTGTTAAAGCAGCATACATTGTGGTATAATCTGCTGTATTTGAAGCAATGTTGACAATAACAAGAGGACAGTGTGTTTGCAACTTGAGGAAGTTTAAGTTTACATTATTAAATTGGCGCTGCAGGCGCAAAATATGTAAAAATCATTAACAGTTCCTCACCACATGTGTCCATGCAAGATATTTGGATTTCAAAAGGTAAACTTAAACCTCAGTTAATCACTTCAAAGTATACCTGGTCAGATAAAGGAAGGGTTGCAAAGGCGGGGACGCTTTTGGCCCACTTGATGCTCATGAACAGGAGACGCGCCGCTGACTCGCAGACGGATTCGGTCGCCACCTCGTACAGGTACATGGGCGTGCCACTGACTTCATGGGGGTACTACAGCATTTGAAAATAAATATTGGCATCAAAAATAAAATAAACCATGTGTCATTTTTTCCCATTTTCGTTTAATTGTTCTGAGAAGAGAGAACAACAAAGGTCAAATTCCAAACCCCAGCACCTGATTTTATAATCATTAGTGTTGCTTGTGGTGGCTTTACAGTGAAAAATCTAATTGGCGGGTTTATGCTTCTTACAGGATGCTAAATCGGGACAAGAATTCCAACTTCTAACCCTTGTGGGAAAAAAGTGTAATCCTATGATAATATTTTGGAAGGGAATAATACAAATATTCACACCGTCAGCTGGCCTGTTGGAAAAGCATTCATTTTTTCTAGAATGACAAAAACTATTTGGCAAATTTACATTAAGTAAAAGTAATTAAATTGTTACTCGACAGTACTTAAAACTTTCAGCTCGTGAATGATGAAAAAAATCTCAAAGAATTGGCTCATAGTATGAAATGTATCTCTGCATGTCCTACCTTGGGTGTGGGCTGTGCAAGGCCCACAATGGCCTGTCTTTCTGGTGTGGTGGCAACTGAGCTCATCTCCAGGTTGTGAGGTTCCAGCTGCGTGACGGTGGTGAAAAAAGGAGGCCCGGGCAGTGAGGATCCCGGGAAATGGGTCGAGGAGCCGTTTACTTCTTTGTGGCCCCGGAAATAAAGGGCAACCTGTTTGCGGATAGTGGACGTGCGGGGCCCCCTTTCGTGCTGAACGGCTGTGAAGAAGGACAAAAAGCACAGAGTTAAGGAATGATCTCTGAGACTCACTTGCTTTCCCTCATTGCGATTTTTTTTTAATATAAACACTGATTGCAAAAGATATAGTTTTGTTTAACTTCAACCGTTTCTAAAGTTAGGGATTCAAAGTGCAAAAGCTTTCCTTGAAACAAAGAAATAATTGACTGTAATTAACCAACATCAGCACTCCAACAGTGTACAAATAATATCCCATTCAAACAAGCTTTAAAAAAAAAGGTAATTATGGAGCCTTGATTACCAGCCTTAATACACTTTTTAATCCAAGTTGCTCTCCTCGAATTCAGCTGTCACAGCATGGCTTTGCTATAGTCATCGTGATAATTGAATTAAACCCATTTACCGTCTTTATTCATGTTCACTTCCAGACACTTTTTCAAACGACAAGCTCGACACTGGTTCCTGTGCGTTTTGTCAACGGGACAACCACCCTGCACAGAAAGAAACAGAGCGAGAAAGGGAGGTGGGGATGGGGGATAAAGAGGTTACTGGAACGAGTTAAAAGTTCTCTTAGAGAAGACATCTTGCTATTATCTTCCCGGGAGGCCAATCTCCAGGTAAAGGATCGTGCTATTATCTTGTAGTTATGGATTTGCTCCCCTGCAGCTCCAGCGCGGCCTCATCCCGCAGGATAAGTACTCGATCCCGCCCTCTGCCGCCTAAATCCTCGCTTTCAAGTCATCACATTAGATTGGATTACACCTGATATATTACATCAGAGCGGTGTTTAGCCCAGCACTTAATGGTCCAGGCATGACACAATTACGCTCATCAAGGAAGACAGGGGGAAAAGACGAGTGCGTAAAACCGTTTCGCGCGTAAAGCTGGATGGAAAACCAACCATTTGCTGCTGGAAGGTGATGATGCAAAACAGCACTGGCTGTTTTTTTTTTTTGTTTGTTTTTTTTTAGATTGAATATTAGAAATTTAAGACACTACGTAAACTGTTTTTATAAGATGTGACTGCTTATCTTCCTTACTTGGATTTGAACCAAAGTTGTGAAATAAATACATAAATAAAAACTTTCTGCAACAGTTCCTGAAAAAAGAAGTGTTAAATGAATTAGGATTTTAAAAAGAGTAAAAGGGTCTCACCTGAGAACCGGATTTACACACATAGGTCCGGTTTCTGCGGATGCTCCTCTTGAAAAACCCCGAGCAGCCGTCACATGCGTAAACGCCATAATGTTTACCTGAACTGCGGTCGCCACAAACTTTACAAGGAATGTCCAGAATCCGACCTGGAAGAGGCCAAGATACCAATTAAATGTCATATTCACTTTCAAATCAGTCATGAGCTAATACATTCTGATGGTAAATGATGAGTGTGTGCGAGTTATTTACTTGTTAAGTTTTGCAGTTAAGTGAAGTGACTTTAACTTCTGTGTCAGATGAAGAGCTTAAACTGATTTGGATATACAGTTAATAAAAAACAAACAAACAAACAAACAAACAAACAAAAAAACATGACAACTTGCTCAACTAATGATCTATTTTGTGTCCGGTAACCACACATGCAACTACATTTTGGAAAACGCCCGGCGCCTCATCCGACCGTGACCATGGGAATTCACGGCGCGCATTTCAAGAATAAAGTCCGGTGGGAAGCGTCATATCTGAACTCTCTAAGACAATAGCCTGGGGGCGCACAATGGAGACATTAGGGGAAAGTGTTAACTTAATGATTTTCCCCCATTGAACCTCGTCTGACTGCCTGGATCTCGACAAGCTGCCAACTCCACTTCATAATGGGACTCGACAGCTGCTTTATCCAACAGGTCTATAGGCCCCAGGATTAGGGAGTGACACTGCACCACGAGAATAATGCGCACCAACTCGTTTCACCAACTCAAATGAAGTGTATGTAAATCGACCCGGGTGTAGATGAAAAAAAATGTGATTTTTTTGTGAAGATTTTGTATTCAAATCTCTTAGAAAGAACTATATTTGTATGCATATGAGGGAGCCTTTTCATTCTGGAGGGAAAAGCCGTCTATGTAATTACACTGACGTTTTGCCACCTGCTCATTGATTCACCAGTGACCCGTCAAAAAGGGTAGCATGGGAATAACTCAGGAGCAAAAACAATGACTTCAGGGGAGAGTTATAGGACTTCAATTGGCTGACTATTCAGAATCAAGGGCCGTGGCTATTTAACTGTAGGCCACCGCCGCGTAACTTGGAAAAAAAAATTTTTTTTTATAACAATGCATATATGACTACAAAACTGGTTTATTAACGTTTTCCTAATTCCTAAAGTAATTTCTGCGTAATGCATACATTTGGAAAAGGGAATTCCAGATATTTTATTTATGAAAATCGAAAAAAAGCTTAGTCGTATTTCTTAGAAATAAAAAACAGCAGTATTAAAAATAAAGTTTAGTTATTAAAACCGAGGTTTACAGCTTATAGATGAAAGGACTTTTCAACATGATGTGCTCCGAACAAACTGAATATTGACAACGGTGGCAGTCAATTAAATAAAACGACACACAATTCTGTTGGGAGAGGGGGAACTGTATTTAACTTCCCGCTGTGGGGGTGCAGTGCATCTCCATTGTGTGCAGTAATTGCTTGAAGATATATGGCATATTCTATTAACGTAATTACCATCAAGGCAAAAATTTGCTAAAAGGGACTGGAAATGAAGTTTTACCCAGAGGACGAAATGTTTCCGCTGATCAGCCAAGACGGAGGTTCTTAAACATATATGCTCTTTTTTTTTTTTTTTTTTACAGAAAATGTTTATTATTAGTAGTACATCATTATTATTTTCATATATAACTTTCCTACTTTGTCATGGAGAAACTGTCGTAACTATTATTATTATCATATTAAAAAAAAACAGGATATACAACAGCTGGAGTTACAACTTGTTGAGACAAATAGAATCAACAGTTTATCATGAAAAAATAGGATGTGACGCACAAAGATAAAACATATAAACAAAAAAAAAAATTATTTGGCTCTGTGATGAGGGTCTACTTGATTTTCAGTTAATCGTGAGGGCATAGATATATTCACATAATTTCTGAGAAAGATGTTAATATAATGTGATAAAACACAAATGACATAAATGTGAACTTAATCTAGATGAACCGAAATAATAATTTCCAGATCAACTTAAAGAATCCTCAAGTAGCTAATAATGGAAGGTTATGGGGGCATAATTTAAAGCATAAATATATATTGGTCTTTATATTTTCATTTAGAAAAGGGAACTAGTAAAGACGAATATCTTACTAGATTTAAGTTCAAATGTTTTAGAAAGAAATGGTTTATTGTAATCTTACTTGTGTAAATACATTACTGCAAATTAAATTGCAGGCAACAAGTGGCATCAAGTGGGAGGCAAGTGGCTCTTGAGATATATTTGGAACATATTTATGGCGTTTAATTTTCTTTATTTTGTATTTCTTCAAAATCATAGCAGGTTTAAATATTTTATTTATTAGGAAGCACTCTGCTCTCTGGAGATCTGCTCGCTTTTCATGGAAGTGCTCTGAATAAGAAACAAACGACAGCTAATACTCTGAATTCAAGCTCTCGTGTGTTTCAGTAGAAAATAAACTAATATCAGTATTACATAGAATAACACTTGTTCAAAGTACAAAAACTTTATGTTGACTATCAGCTATCAGATGTAGCTCCAGCTCAGAGAAAGGCCTCTTTACGCGTTACTTTCAGTGAGAAGCGATGAGCGAAACTTACTGGATTTAACATTCAGAATATCCAAGCATCCACTTGTTGAGCCGGTGGGTTTGCTCATCGTGGATCCTTGATCTGATTAAAGAATCAGAATGAAAAATGTCCCCCTTTCTCTTCTTCTTTGTTGATAGAAAGTAGCCTTCAAAATACTTTTCTCGGCTTTTTCACCAGCAGCGACGAGATCAACAAGTCCAAGTTCCCAACTTGACAGAAAGTAAACCTCCGATAAAAGGCTTACGTTACAAGGCGTGAATAAACGTTGAAGCAGCCTTTACCCTCCACAGAGATGCTCCACAGAGCCGGACCGAAGCCCCGGAACAGCAGCCGGTCACCGGAGACAGCACCCCTCCAGCAGCTCGGGGTGGAACTGGCGGCGCATGAAGTTGGAGGTGTGGAGGGAATAAAAGTCGTCGCCAGAAGCGCATCCGGAGAGCTACAGCCAAAGGGAAAAGGAAAAACTCAATTTCACAAACTGTAGCAGGTAAAAGCGTGTTAAAACCGAGACGAGATGTGACTTTGTGCTGCGAGTTCCCCTGAATAAGCCTTGGTAATATTTATGAGAAGTGTCACGGGGAGGCTGGAGGGTGGAGATCTCCACTTCCTTCATCCACTTGGCTTTCTACTCCAAACTCCAGCCTGACGTCACTGGCGTGTGAGGGAGTGTGTGTATATGCTTAAATGTGTGTGTGCAGATGCTGTGAAGTGCCTTGCTTGGAGTCCTAAAGTCCAAGACTGCCATTTAGAAAAAAATAGGAGAAGAAGAGGAGGAATAGAAACATGTTTTCGTTTATATTGAATTGAACTTTCGCTTCATACTTACTAAAACTAAGTTTGGATATCAGAAAAGGCAGGAAGAAAAAGAAAACTTGACTAGCTCGTGTTTAGATTTTAACAATATACTGCTGCCAGAATTGAATGAGCTCATGTCAGGGATGCTGAGGATGCTGTCCAGTAATAAGACTTTATGACCATAAAGCAGAGAGGGTTCAGTTCAGGGTTCATAGATTAAATTATCTGCTCTTCGTTTCTTGCACGAAGAAAAAAAAAAACCAAAAAACCTCACCTGTGAACACACCTTAATATTTAATAAGTGCGATACTTAACCGCTGCAACTAAATTTCCCACAACGTGATGATGAACATTTATTCTGGTCCTGCTACCCCGAATTAGTCCAAATAAAGATGTTTATAATATTTACCCCCTATTTGACTTTTTAATTTTAATTCTAGTTCATTTGTTCCAGGTAAGCTCTTTCTTTCTTGCTTTGTGGCTTATGTCTGAACAAATGTTGTTTTTAAATCTATTGCTAATGTTTACTTCTCTCCCCCTTTTTTATGGCAACAATTAAAGAATATTAATCTTGTCCTTCTGGACCCTCTTATAACAAAATGAAACTAATATGATAAATAAAATTAAATTATTCAATAAATTTTAAAAAATTAATTCAGTTTAACTTATTTATTAAAACTAATTACCGCAAATTAACATTTCCCCTTACTGTTAACATAAATGAACACCCATCCAACCATAATTTTGAAACTTTCGCTCACAATGAAGTGTTCAGTAGTATATAAAAATGTATTAATTTCCAAATGAAATCCCAGTTAAGATCATTCTGTTTAAGGCGTGTACAATTAATAAGACTAATAACAAATCTCTAAATACTTAGGTTTTAGTCCTCTTTTTTCATATTAGTTAAAGGCTAGTTTTAACTTCAAAAATAAATTACACAAGCTTGCCAATAATTGTTACTAAGAATCATTTTAAAACAATAATAAAGAGGTAATGATAATATAACTCACTTTAAATTAATCTGTTCTGGTCCAGTGGGTTCAGATAAACACATTAAGTTACCCACTAAGTAGCAGATAAACTGGTTTTAGGTAGGGTTACAATTCTCTGCAGCCCAGCACTCAGCACCCCCTGCAGTCAGTCACGCGGTTTTGGACACCGGGGTCGGCACGGTGTCCCCGGCTGTCCGGACAGGGCTGGGGTCAGTGAGCGGGCCGCTCACCGACACCTTGACCTTGACAGCTTGCTGCGCTTTCGCCGGATAACTCCAGAAATCCATATTCTGTTTTTAATTGTGTTCATTCCCACGGTACACTGACGGCCATATGGACGCACAAAGTGTCGATTTAAGCGGACAGGGGGAGGCGGAGAGGCGTAGTTAATTGCAATTAGCCATTGTTGCGTCTTTCAACCTGCCCTTTAGCTGAACAGCTACTGCTGGAGCCTAACAAGCCCGAGAGAAATCTCTATAATATTCCTTTGATCGAGCTGAAGGGACACATAGAGAGCCTTTGCTCTTCAATGGGAAGTTTAAAAGCACATATTGGGGTTTTATACCATACAACAATTTGCAAAATAAAAACTAAATATATATTTTTTTTTAAAAAGGAACAAAAACCCAATCACTGTTTTCCAATTTCTATTTTCAAAATATCGGTTGCTTCACAGCAAGCTGATTATTGATTTCTTCACTAATCAAGACTAAATATCCACTTTCTTGAGAATTATTCAAATCAATACGATTTTCAACCATTTTTTTGTGCACGTGCATGCGATGCTTTTGAGTGTGTGCGTGTGTACGTGGGTGGCTGGCGGGGTGTGTGAATGCTGAATGTGTGACATAATCTCCTTAACTCTTCCTAATCCTCGTCATTCACTGATAGCCTTTACACAAATATAACCAACATCATGGTTGCCGGGGCTTCCCTCTTTCACTTTCTCGTATTAGTGACTCCCTTCTCCTCCAACAGTCAATGAAATAACGCCAACAAAGGGGACACTGGATTGTGTATCTGTTTTTTTGTTGTTTTTTTAGGGTTTTTTTTGGGGGGGGGGGCGACTCTGCATCAGTATGCAGATACTTGACAGACTAGAGTGGACTTTGACGACTATGAGTCCGGCAAAAAGTCAACGCAACGCAATGCAGAGAGATCCACGTGTGTGCTCATAATCTGAACCGTGAGAAAACACCCTCAAGACATATGACGCAGACTGTTTGTAAGATATAAAAATGTAAGATATAAAAATGGAGAATGTAGGAGAATTATCAGGTTTATGGACCTCATACTCCCCCCCCCCCCCCAAAAAAAAAGAAAGACAACATAAATAGTGTAAAAGCTCATCCTAACCAATTAAGCCAAATAGTTTTTTTTTTACACTATTTTCTAATCTTTTTTTTTTTTTTTTTACTGTTAAATCACCACATCGGAGGCCACAGTTTAACTCTCCTTTATGCACTGCTATCACTGTGTAGGCCCCTAACCGCCCAGGCGTGAACCAATTGGCTTTAGGGAGAAGTCACTAAGCTCCATAGAGCAAATAATAGGGAGAATTCAAGCTGACCAAAGGCCCATGCAGCCATGCATCCTTTAAAACTGGCCAAGGAGATCACAGTCGCTCATCTTAAAGCATATAGACACTGATGATGTTTAAGAGGAGATGGTTGGACTTTTGAGAATTCCTTCATCTGCTGATGTGATGGTAGATATCATGGGAGAATGTGATTGAACATGATAACTGCTATAGATCTGTAAAATAAATACATAAAAATAATAGGACTAATGAAAAATCTGGTTTCAGCACCACGGACAGTTCTACAAAAGGATTCACTAATAATGGATTCAGGTGATGGGTTCAGTAAAGGCCCACCATCTCTGTGTACTTACAGGGTCCCACATTAAACACATTCAATACAAATGTAATTCACATACCATTCCAAAAAAAAAATAATTTTTTTTTCAAAATTAGTTACAACAAAATCTTGATATGTGAATATTAATGTATTTATAAATTCTGAAACAATACTTTAACCTTAACTTAAACTTTCTAATATCCTCAGACCTGCAGATTAACCTAAACATGACATGCCAGCCTGTTTATTTATAGGAATTAATGAATTAAAAATATATTTTCCACTAAGTGCAGTGTAACTAAATATGTTTACAAAAGTACTGCACTTATTCACGTCTTGTTACTCTATGACTGCACCGAATCTTGGTCGTATAGGTTCTGGTTTCTAACTTATTGTGGTAAAAAAAAACCAAAAAACATACACAATGCAAAGAAGCTATAAATGTAATGCTTTGATATAAATGTAGTTAACAGCTGTTAAATTAGACCATAAACAGAAAGTTGGCTGTGGTTTAGAAAACTTGCTTTTTTTCTATTGAAAAACCATACATGATGCAACATGCAATCAAGATTAACTTAACCTAAGCCAACTTCAACCTGTTTCAGTTTAATGCTAATAGTAAAGACACAATGTCTCCCATACCTGTCTAAGTTTAATCATGTTAAACAGATGTATTTTTGTATGGTGACAAATGTATTCGTGTAAACTTGTTAATACTCTATTTGTAAGAGTCCTGATGTGGTTTTTAGTACATTTAATCGATTGGTTAAATAAATAAAAAATTGAAATCAACATGTTGTCACTTAACACTGTTGTGATCCTGTTCCTTGGTGGGCGTGCCTGGCATCCTAAACACCTGATCCTCATCCTGGCAATCAGCTGCAGCACTACTTAAGATCCGCCCGGCCTGCTGTTCATCGCCAGATTGTTGAACTTCCTGCGGTACAACTCTCGGCCTGAAAGATTCTTCCCTGTGTATAGTCCTGGTCGATAACCTGTGTGTTTTTTCCCGTCAGAGATCCTGCCTGTTTGCCCGATTGCTGTCCTGCCTGCCTGCCTGCCTGCCCGCCTGCCTGCCCGCCTCTCTATCCGCTAGGTTTTCCTCCCCGCTTGTCTGCCTGCCGACTAAACCTAGTTTCCGCATCCACCTGGGAAAGAATCAAGAATCAGAAAGAAGCAAATAAATTATTATTGAAATTCCAAGCCGAGTCCGCATGTGAATTCTCCGAACCTGATGTCAACCTAACAGAACAATCTGGCCACAAATGGATTCAGCGGACTCGAACCCGGAAATCGCCTCGGACCCACTGCAACAAACCCTCTCAGGTCAGAATGCTCGCCTCGCTCGACATGAGCAGATGATGTTGACTCTGGAACAGAATTATCGCACCATACTCTCTCAGCTGGCTCAACTAACAGTGCATATCGCTAGATTAACCCCTCCTGCTCCTCTCCAGCATCCGGTTCCCGACGCACCCGCACCTCAGCACGGTCCCACAGTCACAGTAAGAGAGACACACATCCCAGATCCTAAGCCCTACGCAGGGAATTTGGGAGAATGTAGAGGATTCCTCCTTCAATGCTCCCTTGTCTTTGACCAGAAACCACTCACCTATGCTAATGATAGATCCAGGGTTTCTTATGTTATTGGGCTTCTGGAAGGAAAGGCACTGGCATGGGCGGAGGCAGCATATGAACAGCAGGGTTTCAGATACTCATCGTACTCCTCGTTTGTCGAGGAGATGAGGAAGGTTTTTGACCACCCAGTTAGGGGAGGTGAAGCAGTCAAACGGCTACTTAATCTCCGTCAGGGAGATCGGTGTGTTGCTGACTTTTCCATTGATTTCAGGATAGCAGCTGCGGATTCAGGCTGGAACAACGAAGCACTCCGGGACATCTTCGCTAACGGGTTAAGTAGTCGGATGAAAGACGAGCTGGCCACCCGAGACACACCTGGCTCTCTGGATGAGTTGATATATCTCGCCATACGACTCGACAACCGGCTACGGGAAAGGGACAGAGAACGGCGGTCTAGCCAATATCCTGAGGTTCCCTCTGAAGCAACTACTTTCCCTCTGCCTCCCACAAACATATCTACGGAGGAACCCATGCAGCTGGGCATGGCTCACCTTTCCTCAGAGGAACGGCAGAGGAGAAGAGATTCTGGTGATTGCTATTACTGTGGGAGATCAGGACACAGGAAATCTCTCTGCCCTAACCGGGTAAAAGACCAGGGTCGTCAGTAGCAGCGGGAGTACTGGCGACCACATCTCCCAAAGAGATCCCGCACACAAGGACACTTATCCCGGTAATCCTGTTCACAGACCAGACCCCCCATTCTGTTGAGGCATTAATTGATTCCGGAGCTGAGGCCAATTTCTTGGATAAGACCTTGGCCACCACCCTGGGAATAGGTACAGAGACTCTTTCTTCCCCCATGTCTGTACAAGCTCTAGATGGGAGCCATCTCTACTCCATAACCCTACAGTCCATCCCCGTTAGATTGATAGTCTCTGGCAACCACCAAGAATACATCCCCTTCTTCATAGTTGACTCACCTAAATCTGCGCTAGTGTTGGGTCACCCCTGGCTGTCACAACATAACCCGCACCTGGATTGGCAGACCGGGAGAATAATTAATTGGAGCACTTTCTGTCATGCCACTTGTCTTCAGTCGGCTGTTCCCTCCACTTCATCCGTTTCTGGTCTACTCCCCGTTACCCCGGACCTATCCGCAGTCCCTACGGCTTATCACGACCTAACGGAGGTTTTCAGCAAGGATAAAGCCCTAGCGCTGCCACCCCATCGGCCTTATGATTGCTCCATTGAATTACTCCCAGGTGCTCCGTTACCTACCTGCCGACTTTACAATATATCCCGACCTGAGATGGAGGCCTTGGAGGGGTACATCTCAGATTCCCTGGCAGCTGGATTGATCAGGACCTCATCTTCACCCGTCGGAGCAGGATTCTTCTTTGTCTCTAAGAAGGATGGCTCCCTTAGGCCCTGCATTGATTACCAGGGCTTAAATGCAATCACCGTGAAGAACAAGTACCCTCTACCACTACTGGAGTCGGTTTTCAATTCCCTTCATGGCTCCACAATCTACACTAAGCTCGACCTCCGTAATGCTTACCACTTGGTCAGAATGAGGGAAGGAGATGAATGGAAGACCGCGTTTCGAACTCACCTGGGCCATTTTGAATACCTGGTAATGCCGTTCGGCCTTTGCAATGCTCCTGCTGTGTTTCAGGCCCTGGTAAACGATGTATTACGTGACTTCCTTAACCGCTTCGTCTTCGTCTATCTAGACGACATCCTCATCTTCTCCCGGACCCAGTCAGAGCACGTACAACATGTCCGACTTGTCTTACAGAGACTTTTGGAAAACCGCTTGTTCGTCAAGGCTGAGAAGTGCGAGTTCCATGCTAATACAGTGACCTTCCTTGGATACATCTTTGAGACCGGGCAGGTCCGTGCAGACCCGGAGAAGATCGAGGCGGTTGTAAATTGGCCCACTCCCACCTCTGTAAAGGACCTGCAACGCTTCCTGGGATTTGCCAATTTCTACCGTCGCTTCATCCGTAACTATAGTCAGATTGCAGCCCCTCTTACTCGCCTTACCTCACCTTCGGTTCCCTTTACCTGGTCTAGACCTGCAGATCAGGCCTTCCTTAGACTGAAGGAACTTTTCACCACAGCACCAGTTCTCCTCCACCCTGATCTCAGTAGTCAATTTGTGGTTGAGGTCGATGCCTCGGACAAGGGGGTTGGAGCCGTGCTGTCTCAACGATCTACCAGGACTCAGAAACTCCATCCCTGCGCTTATTTTTCTCGACGTCTCACCCCGGCCGAACAGAATTACCACGTCGGTGATCGTGAGCTACTAGCCATAAAATTGGCGCTCGAACAGTGGCGTCACTGGCTGGAGGGTTCTAGGCTGCCATTCCTCATTTGGACAGATCATAAAAACTTGGAGTATCTGCAGTCCGCGAAACAGTTGAATCCCCGTCAAGCCCGTTGGTCCCTTTTCTTTAACCGTTTCAATTTCACTGTCGTACCGACCCGGTTCCAAGAACCAGAAGCCAGACTCCCTTTCCCGCCAGTTCACATCAGGTTCCACTCCCTCCACGGACACAATCCTGCCTGCCACCTGCATTGCTGCTGCAGTTACCTGGGACGTGGAGGATAAGGTCCTCGCGGCCCAGCGACGGCAACCTGACCCAGGCACAGGTCCGCCTAACCGTTTATTTGTTCCAGATACCACCCGTTCCTTGGTCCTCCAGTGGGGTCACTCTTCTCGCCTGGCTTGCCACCCTGGATCCACGCGCACCCTATCCCTCAAGCGTAGGTTTTGGTGGCCCACTATGGATAAGGATGCTCGGGAGTTTGTAGCTGCCTGCACTACCTGTGCCCGGAGTAAGGCCTCGCATAAACCACCGGCCGGTCTCCTACGACCCTTACCTGTTCCCAGCCGGCCCTGGTCCCACATTGCCCTGGACTTCGTCACCGGCTTACCCGTCTCCAGAGGTAAAGACACTATCCTAACCATTGTTGACCGTTTTTCCAAGGCCGTGCATTTTGTTGCTCTCCCCAAGCTCCCCTCGGCCAAGGAAACGGCTGATCTACTGGTTCACCACGTGTTTCGGCTCCACGGGCTACCCGCGGACATCGTGTCTGACAGAGGGCCCCAATTCACGTCTCAGGTATGGCGGGCTTTCTGTCAGTCTATTGGAGCCACACTGAGTCTGTCGTCTGGTTTTCACCCCCAAACCAATGGTCAAGCTGAAAGGGCTAATCAGGACTTGGAGACTGCCCTCCGGTGTGTGTCAGAAGCTAACCCGTCCTCTTGGAGCGAACATCTGGACTGGGTTGAGTATGCGCACAATTCTCTCACCTCCTCAGCCTCTGGCTTGTCCCCTTTTGAGTGCTCCCTAGGGTACCAGCCACCACTATTCCCCGCCCAGGAGGGTGAGGTTTCGGTGCCGTCCGTCCAGCTTCACATCCGCCGCTGCCGACGGGTCTGGCAGAAGGCTCGGGCTGCGCTTCTCCGCACTGGGGAACGGAATCAGCGCCAGGCGGATCGTCACCGGACTCCTGCGCCCGATTATTCCCCCGGTCAGAAGGTTTGGCTTTCATCCAGGAATATTCCCTTACGAACCGATGCCCGGAAACTGACCCCTCGTTACTTGGGCCCCTTTGAAGTTCAACGGATCATCAACTCTACTGTGGTCCAACTTAAGCTCCCCAGTTCCATGCGGGTTCATCCCTCATTCCACGTCTCCCAACTTAAGCCTGTTTCGTCCAGTCCTCTGGTCCCTCCTTCCAGGCCCCCTCCTCCCGCCCGGCTTGTGGCTGGTCGCCCGGCTTACACGGTCCGCCGTCTCCTTGATGTGCGCCGTCGTGGTCGGGGTTTTCAGTACCTGGTGGACTGGGAGGGGTATGGTCCTGAGGAGCGTGCCTGGGTCCCCCGCTCTTTCATTTTGGATGCCTCCCTGGTTCGTGACTTTCGCCGGGCTCATCCTGACCGTTTTCTGTCGCCTGGTGGCTCCCGTTGAGGGGGGGGTACTGTTGTGATCCTGTTCCTTGGTGGGCGTGCCTGGCATCCTAAACACCTGATCCTCATCCTGGCAATCAGCTGCAGCACTACTTAAGATCCGCCCGGCCTGCTGTTCATTGCCAGATTGTTGAACTTCCTGCGGTACAACTCTCGGCCTGAAAGATTCTTCCCTGTGTATAGTCCTGGTCGATAACCTGTGTTTTTTCCCGTCAGAGATCCTGCCTGTTTGCCCGATTGCTGTCCTGCCTGCCTGCCTGCCCGCCTCTCTATCCGCTAGGTTTTCCTCCCCGCTTGTCTGCCTGCCAACTAAACCTAGTTTCCGCATCCACCTGGGAAAGAATCAGAAAGAAGCAAATAAATTATTATTGAAATTCCAAGCCGAGTCCGCATGTGAATTCTCCGAACCTGATGTCAACCTAACAAACACACGCATTTTTAAAGACTAAATGGATGCTGTGCAGCAGATGCATGGTGGTTATTTTCTCATCAAACCGAGCATTGTTGATTGATACACACCCACATGAAGCATTTTAGCACAGCTGGGAACACTTCCGTGAAAGGAAACATTATCCTCAAGTATACACACTGCAACTGCATCTTTTATCCAAAGGAAGTAGAAAACAGTATGTTGTGTTAAAGGCTTTTTAAACCAGTCAGCAAGTGGGAAATGTTTCACACTGCAGTTTAGTGTTTCGGGGCAGCAGAATCTGTGTAATATCGACAAGATGTATCACGTGTCCAGTTACTATCTGACCACATTTCGAATATAATAACCCGACATTCCTTCATCGCCACCACACAGGATGCAGCCGCATAAACAACACCGTTGGAGAGTATAGTCACACCTCTGCGCACATTTACGCGCATGCACACCAAAGCCTCTCAAACACATTCGTCCCCCCCAAAAAAAACTCCGACCCAGGATCCAAACCCAGAAAGCCACAGGTCGGTGCGGTGCAGTTGGACGCTCTGACAAATCTATTTGGGGCAAATTGTCAGTGAGAAACTTCCGCTCGAACTGCCTTGGACAAAACTGGCTGTTGGGGAGAGCAAATCCCGCTGCATGAGGGTGGGGGACAATGGGGGGCGAATGTGTTGATGTGCGGCCGGTGGCTGGGGAGGGACAATGGACGGATTAGTCAGTCCCCTGGCTGACTGATTTGAGATGGCTCCTCTCAGCCTCTCGCCGTGGGGAGTCCCATTGTCCTGCTTCTGATTCCCACTTCTCACAAACTCCAAACAAAAGTCAATCTCTTTCTCAAGGGGGGGAAATATCGACCCGTGTTACAGCTGGGGAAAGTGACTCAAAAACTTATTTGCGAAAGACCACTGACTCTCTAACTCCTCTTCCACTCTTCATATCTTTTCACCCTTCTTTCTCTTCACCTGCTTTTACTGAGCAGGGCTGGAGACGGTGGAAAGATAGCTGGGATGCTGCATGATCCCAGTTTTTAGACTCGAGTGGAGCTGGGGCACCTGTTGGAAGCTTAGAGGCGGCTTTGCGGCCGGGGTCATTAATATTAAAATATACAGAGATGCCATCACGGGCTGGTCTGAAATCGGTCTGATGTCGCCCCTGGGTTCCCTCTCTGGATGGACCTCTGCTTTCAGCCGCTCGTGAAGAGCTTTCTTTTCTTTTTTCTGTCTTTTCTTTTTCTTTTTCCCCTCCCTGAAAAGACTCGTTAACAAATTATGACAGCTGAGTAGAGGGGCTTAGTCTGTTCACACTGCAAAGACAACATGTGGGAGCCAAGGAGCGCGCGATGTGATCAATGTATCTACAGTTCATTTCTTATTCTGCCTGGGGTGTGTGAAAAGTGTTGGGATTTGGCAAAGCTGAAAGAGCAGGTTTAAGTCATGCAGGGGTGACTCGACTTAAGGGTGAAATGTATATCAAAGGCAACTCTTTGCTGACTTTAACACATAAAGCAGACACAAATTTGATTTTTTTTTTTTACACAAATTTTGTATTTTTTTTTATGGAAAGAAACATGTTTTGAGTTTCTTTTTTTTGTGTTTTTGTTATATAGAGTTGCACCAATACACCACAACATGCAAAACGTGAACGAACATAAAAACAATACAGTACATTAAGAAATGCTTTTACCACTTATTTTAATATTAATGTCTTATCAGTTAATCCTTCTACTTCCGTTAACATATAGGTTACTTGTAAATTTTGAGAATTTAGATGTTATTTTTTCTTAAAATTCAGATTGGATCAGAGAGAATATATTTGTGATCATTTTCCTTCCTTCAAAAATCACATGATCATCACATGAATATTTATATTTTCAGGTATTTAGCCTACAGAACACAATTGTTCAGTAATTCAGTGAAGTCTAAAAGCTGCTGTAAGCCCAGTAGTGAGCACAGAACTTCTCCTGATTGGCAAAAAAAAAAAAAAAAAAAAATAGCAACTTAGTGGGTAGTCATGACATCAAAAGATTAACAAAAGAATGGTTAACGTTCACCTGAAGTTACTTGAAAGTAACTCTTTTCAGCCGTTGGAGCTTTCCCCTGCCCTGCTTCTCCTGATGTTGCCCCACTGACTCCACAGGTCAGGTTCAATGATCACGATCTGAGGTCACAGCTTCCACTCATCATTAACCTTTTCAAACGCTGCAGCTGTCATCACGAATCCCACACTCACCTCACGGCTCATAATACGCACACAGTTGAAAGGAGGAATGGTGGTTTGTTAATATTATCATGAATTTGATAGTTTCAGGGAATGCTGAGGGTGTGCTGCTTTTTTGAGAGACAGATTTAGAGTCATATGTGTACCAACAACACATGTATGTAAAATAATTGGCAAAGGAAACTACTCACTTTTTTATTTCTGAACTTTTACATCGCAAAACATTGAAAAATGAAAATAATCTGGTTCTTACCAGGTCTTAAAATGAGATAATTACAACCTCAGATAAATTACAATTCATGACATATAATTGTCATTTTCTGGATAAGAAAGTAAGTTCCTGGAAACACTGGCATTTAACTTCTCTCTGAAGAAAGACAGGAAATGACCTCATGACCTTTTCTAGATTAATAGGCATTCACTTCCTTGAGATCATTGCTCAGTCTTTCCTCTTTGCCATTATGTTAACACGAGTCTGAATGCTCCAGACCAGCACACTGCTAAACATCTGTTATTATAGAGGTGGTCTCACCTGCTGATGATCAGTTAATCAAGTGCATTTAATCAGAGGCACCAGGCTGCTACTTTTAATTTCCATGCGAACAGTCAGGGTGTATTACCATGTTTTTCACATACCCATCCTGAATTTTTTTAGATAAGAAAAATAAATCAAAATCAAAGAGAGAGGCTTTTTTTTCATAAACCAACCTTGTAAGATAAGTGTGTGTTATTTTTAAGCATTTTTCAATCAGAAGTATAAATATAGGCATGGTACATTTTCCGATTAGTACTTTAACCTCAACATGACCAGACTCTCAAATAATATAAATTCTTCAACTCACTGAAGGACAGCATTTTCAGGGTCTGTTAATTAGACCCCTTCATGAACGCGATTAAAATCAGAAAATTTTTCCACAGAACAGGAGCCTCTGTAATTTCAAGCTTCTTTCGTTGTTTATCTGGATGGTTGGCATTGTTTATTGAATTTGGACATATAGCGAATTTGTACTAATTTTGAGATCACTATATGCCCAGTTTCTGAGCTGTCTGACCGTTGGTTTTCCTGCACAGGGAATTGGACCAACATACAAAGCTAATACGGTTCTATAAAACATCTATATGTTATTGGCATGAAAAACTAAAAGTCCAACAATGTTTTTCTTATTATTTTTATTATGTTTAAACTTCTTTAACCCTTTCGTGAGTAGTGGCCCTTTAGTGGACACCTATTTACAAGCTTTTTTCTTGCATATTCATGAATAAAGATGGTATTTTTTGTAAATAAACCACTTCAGTGGATATTAGTGAGTCATCCAATATGTTCCCACTCACTGAAGGATAAATAAATATGTGATATAATTTAACATAATGTAATTACACAAGTTTGCCTTTGCGATAAATAGGAAAAGAAAATGATACAGCTATAATTTATATAAGATTTACATGATGTAATTATGATTGTGTATTAGTTTATGAATATTTTATAGAGCACATTAAAATAAATCATAAATCATGATGAATTCTAAATATCACTGTGAAAACCAGTGGGTGCTGTATGAATCTGACCCGCTGCAGGGTGTACCAAAGAAAGGACCGAACCAGATGTCTTCTCGTCTACGATTTATTCAAGGTGCTCACATTCCAGGTTTCGGTTATATGTGCGCGGTCACTAATAAACAAAAAAGTATCATTGTATATGTCTGTAGAGGAAAAACATTGTATTTAAAAATGTTGCATTGTTATTATTAATTCAAGCATAAAAGGGATAACTTTTGGTTTTTTTGTACTATTAAAAAACAAATGAGTGGTTATTTATGTGAAAGTTTTGTTTCCAACCTGCTGCATTTTTTAAAGAAGGTTTTTTGTACACAATTTGTTTATTATATGACACACATAAAATGATGTAGATAACAGTCAGCAGCCTAAATGAAAGAAAGTAAACTACATTCAACATCTCTAGTTTACAAATGATGATGGACAAAAATCAAATATATTCTGGGCACAAACAAGAACAAATAACATTATTTCTTCAAAATTTCAACATTGATCACCAACTGTGTCCTCTGTCCATCCATCGTCTTATTTATTCATGGTTGGTTTTCCTACATTTGAAGTTTGGTTGGATTTCTCTTTGATACTGGTCTCTATCCTTCTGAACCTCTGGTGAGAGACTTAGCACTATCCATCAATTATGCAGCAGCCATTAAAGTAGCTGATGGAAATCCAGTTTAATGAACTTACCTCAGTGAGTCAGTTTTCTATTGCTATATAAAAAATGCAAACAGGAAGAGATTTATAGTCAATAGGTGAAATAACTGTATGCATATGACAAACAAACAGGTATCAAGTTTAACTGAGCTCAGCTGTGGTGCTGGCAAGATTGACATCACTGGGGGAAGGAAGGATACCACACACTGATACAGGAAAACTACACATTAGAGTTTGGATATGTGCAACTGGTCAACAATAATGCAATGCTTTTTATGTGTGCAGGTTTTAAAATTAAATTTGAGATAGGGCAAGTTTTACTTCCCTTCTTATAGCTACACACTCACTATAAATATACAGCTTCCCTCAGATGGACTGTCACGACATAAGAAATTCAAAATGACTAAAGTTCAGATAATAATGTCCATATCTAATGGTTCAGTTTTTCTCAAAATGATCTCAGTCATAATTGTTTTGATCACATCAATAATATCAAGAGCATGCTTCAAATTTAAGACATGAATTCAGGTTATATCTACTCATAATAAAAGTGACATGGTGGAAACAGATTGTGTGCTATGTGAGAGCCTTTTATATGTCTTTCTGTTGGACTTTTTTGTACCTTTGGAAGATAAAGAGGAGGAGTGATGAAAGCAGCTGGGGGACATGGGGTCCTTTAGAAACACCCAAACAATAATGAGGGCAAAGAGGCACTTATTTTTTTTTCTCATATTCACCACATTTTCTCAATCATCCACCCAACCACCCAGCAGCTCAGTGCGTTCCCATCCACAAATTCCCTCAAAGTTTCAGATGCTCACAATTTCACAATACCCAGATGCTGTCCTTTGGCCCTTTACCCCCCTAAACCCAGAGCTATCATTCATAACCTTTCTGTGGAGCTGGGAGTGAAAGAGGTGGGATAAGGGAGAAAGAGGGGGAGCGGAGAGCAACATAGCAGCTTATTTAGCAGACTTCCTTTATTGGAACATGTGCAAGCAGTTCACTCACAAAGGACTTAAATAGGATATTTTCTGTTCCCTATAGTTGCTTTCCCCTTTTAAGTGCCGAGGCAAAAAAAGTAAGTTTACAACTCCCTCCTCAATGGGGGCTCTTCACTCTCAGGTTGCGGGGACCTGAGTGACCTAGGAAAGTTAATTAGGAGGCGAACAAAGAGCGAGCTGGAGCAGAATGCCTCGCCTCTCCTCCAGCCAAAGATGTCATCCATTAATTAGGAAAATCTTTAAGGTGGCCTTATTGAATTTACAGAAAGCCCTGTGGTTGGCGGGCAACAGTTTTTTGATCAAGCCTTGACTCAAACAATGCCTTTCTGGGGGTTAAAAAAGAAGAAGAAGAAGGGAGGAGATTGGTGGTAGAAGAAGAGAGGGAGAAAAGGAAAGGGGGGGGGAAAAAGAAACGTATGGGTTTGCAGAGCAGTACAGTTTAATGGGGGAGAGGGGGTGGGGGTGGGGGGGTAGCTGCTGATTGTGACAGCTCAGATTCACATGGGTATGGGGTGCATAGTTTGAGAATGATGTCATGCAAAGGCAACCTGGGGGCTTGGGAAGTAAAGAGGAGGGGGTGCTGAGCTTGAGCCACAGGAGCCACTCAAAGTTAACATCACTGCCTGCATCTGGGCCAAATCCTTTTCTTTTGCCCCAGGAGAGGGTTCCCTGCACACCGAGCCCTCCACCACTCTTCCCACTGCCTCGTTCACAAATCAGGACTTGCTTTAAAGCTAAACCTTTGCTAACTGACGAGCTAACTGCCTATTCAGCCCCAGCTCACTATGAATAATATAACTGGATAACGCTGAGCTGTGGTGGCAAACCTGTGTTGTTGTTTTTTTAAATAAAATAATGCTTAAAGTATCTCACTTTCTTTTCTTTTTTTTTTTTTTTTTTTTTTTTGGTTAAGTCAGTAATATTGTTCTAGAAACCTTTGGAAATGTTCCCTTTTTGTAACCTTGAAACTTTATCTCACCTAATTGTTAAAAGAAGTCTAACGATTGAGGTTTGTTGTAAAAAGCTACTTAAAATATATTGGAAGATTTCTTTATTAATCAGAGAAAGGGCGATACCATTGCAGCAAAATAATGTCTGATCATTTTAACATAATGAATAAATAACAAAAACACTTATTCTGAATAAAAACATAATTCTCTAGACTCAAATGGTTATTGCTGCAGATGACCTCCAATACCTGTCCTTATTGGGAATGAAGAAGCCTCTGGCTGAAGACATTGCTGATTAAAGGCTGTTATGAAGAGGATGACTGATATTTCAAATCAGTGTTGAGCAGCTTCTGAAAGTCTTTCTTATCTATTAAGAGAGGCTTAATAGACTTAATAAAAATTCAGCTCTGGTATTTGCTTGGTAACCTGTCCAAGTACCGCTAACTGCTCATTTATAGAGAATATTTTAAATAATCTTTGTAATATATATTGAAATCTAGGTTAAATTTAGGTAAAGACCCATCTGTTCTCAGCTGCATCTGAATATCTATATTTAAAAGTCCAAACCTGCTCTGTTTCTTTTAACCTGCAACTTTTAAATGTTCTTTTCTTTTCTCTGCTGTTTTTAATTTTAGATTATGCTTCTTTTTTTCTAATGTTTTAATGTCTCTGTAAAGCACATTGGATCACCTTGTTGTTGAACTGTAAAAAAAACTTGCCTTGCCTTAAATTGGCTTTATTACTACTGATTGTTAAATGGTACAGTGTAGTAATGATATCATTCCAATTGTTGGTAAGAATCTACTGGAAAATGTTGACACATCAGCAAAACTGTCAGAAAAAATACAAAATGATTTGAGACAACTTTTTGTTGGGAAAAAAACAAGTGTTATAAATGAGCAAAAACGCCTCTGAGTAACAGTGTAAGCTTCTTCTGCTGGACAACGTCGTGTTATAATAATGTTTCAAACTAGATAATTAGTCTTGGAAAAACATTATCTAGAAATAGTTCACTTTCACCTGCTGATTTCTTAACCTTTGTGTGTTTTAAAAGACACATTTGACAGTGTGTTGCAAGATTTGACTTTTTGGAATTTTTTTATTTTTTTATTTTTTTTTTAAGCAAAAATCCCTTTTGTTTCTATTTATTTATTTCTTTGTTTTCACTGTGTTTGCATAGTCATAATCATGACTGACATGAGAGGAAATGCACATTTCCTTAAACAGCCAGGAGGAAAGCTGCATTATTAAGTGCGATTTAATGTTGCATGCATGCTTCTGCTATATGCTGGCATGTTGTCGTGTCCATGTGTCTCTTGGGACATGAACCCCTCACCCTACCCCCTCCTAGGGGACTAATTTGAGGGGAGGGTCAATGTGTTTTGTTGCTTGTCAGAAACAATCACCCCCCGGCCCATTACATTTACAGCACGTCGTGCTTTCATTGCTGTAACACACTGAGCCCAGAGAGGGGGAAGGTGGCTCTGAGAGGACCAGGGAGAGAAATCATAAATTATCTAAACAGACAAAAGGTTACAAACATCTGTGAAAGAGGTTCAGAGATGTCAAATCTACAAGTTACATGCATTTTTTTGGGGGGCTGATTGGTGCTAGCTCTTTTGTTTTTGTCTGTAGGATACAAGATTAGAAGTGAATAACAACTTTATTTAGTAAGGCTGTACAGCCCCCACTTCTCTCTTGTCCTCTGTCCCAGCCCACCCGTCCTCCCTCTGTTCTGTTTGGGCACTGGAGGTTGTCAGTCGGGGTTTATGTCCAGTTCACTGGAGCTGAAAGAAGTCAGTTTCGCGTCTTGTTATGGAACAAGTCGTCCTCCCTCTCAGGAGTGATGGTCTGGGTGAGCTGGGTGAGCAGGGAGCGGGGCCATCCCCTGGAGACGACCAGCAGTGAGGAAGTCAATGCCACTTTTGTGTCGCTGCTGTCGGCTGCGTGTTTGGTAATTATCCACCCTCCATATGAGCACAAACTGGAGTTTTTTCAGAAGAGATCTGAACTAAACCGGCCCATGGA
Source organism: Telmatherina bonti (assembly GCF_933228915.1). Classification (NCBI taxonomy): domain Eukaryota; kingdom Metazoa; phylum Chordata; class Actinopteri; order Atheriniformes; family Telmatherinidae; genus Telmatherina; species Telmatherina bonti. The sequence continues at coordinate 19,431,508 of NC_136614.1, read as the reverse complement.
AGAGTGCACAATATACAGTCAACAATGATTAACTTCTCACAGAATTGCTGAGATGCCTGATTGGGGGAGACATCAAATACATGAGGACCTCTCTCATTTGAGGTGACGAGTAGAACCACAGCCTTGTTTCAGACTGCAGCAGTAGTTGGATAGTGACACCTGTAAAGCTGCTGGACTGCTATAGACTACCACCTCCTTTCATCTACTTTCATCCTTTCTTCTTTCATGTTACTGAAAGTAAAACACTCATCAAGACTGATTTGAAGTTTTAAACATTTTGGGGCTGGCTGTCATTTTGCTCCACATGTTTTGTGAATAAACTTCCACCAAATAAACAAAGTTATTCGTTGATGGGGAGACACGTTGAAATATTCTGGAGTTTCGGAAAAACTTTTAAAATGGATTGAAATTCAACATTTTACGTTTTTATCCTTTGGAAGATACAAATTGACCTGTAGTGTAAATCCAAGACAGAAACTTGCATCTGTTGTTTCAGAGCAAACACTGGAATAAGGTCAAATAAAATATGTACCTTTACTTAATTTAACTAAGTCATAAGTTTATCAGCCTTGTGATGGACTAGCAAGCTGCCCAGGTATGGCCGGATTAAAAGTGCACAAGCCCCAGGGCCCAGAGTGTTCCAGGGGCCCCTTTCCCCACCGCAACATTGTGAAAATTGTGAATGATACACTGTGAAATGACATTTCTAACATCTCTCAGCCAGTGGTACCAAACGCAATACACTAGACACAGTGGTGTTACTATCTGGCTTTTATAAACATTTTGTTTCACGTCCAAACTGCTGGTGTATGCCTTATGTGGCTCGTACGTGGGCCCCCAATGGGTGTGGGCCTTAGGGCCCGTGCCCATAATGCCCATTGGAGAATTCGGCCTTGTGTCCAGGGTATAGGCTCCAGCTTCCCAGCAACCCTTTGTCGGATTAAGTAGTTAGGACAATGAAGGAATGAATGAATACGTTAATCAAATAAGAATTGTTTCATATTTTCCAGCATTCCCATATGCATGAATATTCAATTATGCACAGATGCTGCACAGCTTACACTTATAAGTACAAGCTTTTCTAGCAAAACGCAAATTTTGGAATGACAAGTCATTTTTTTCACATAGCCAAACAATATTCTTCCATAATTATCTGGTATTTATAACGGGCAAAAATATTTTAAATACAATTGAAAAATTTAGTGCTAAAATGAATTTAATGCTGTCCCCACAGATTTTGAGTTCATAGCCAACACAAAGGTAATGAAGTAAACAACATGCATCATCAATGTGTTTCATTCTACAGAATGCAGTAAAAGTACGACGACTGAGGCTTCCTCTCTATGATACACTAACCCCAACATAGTAGCTTCTTTGTACTGTTCATGCACCTCTGATAAACAGACTGAGCTTCTGTATCTCATGCTGCATTTGCCCCAAAACTCAGACTGGACTGTCGTTTTTAAAGTTGCACAAATTTACTTAATGCACTTAATGGGGCTATCTCATCTTAAATGCTATAATTATATAGTTTACAAGGAAATGTTAAGAGGGAAAAGTTTCTCTATGTCCCAAGGGGCAATCTGCACAACAGGATGATGGGAAAAACTAGAAGGAGAAGAAGAAAAGGAAGAAGAAAGAGCAGTGGTTGTAATAGCAGTAGTAGTAGTAGTACAAGAAGAGGGAAAGGAATAAGAGAAATCATTGTCACCATCAAAATCTTTTAGTAATTATCTTCACTAGCCATGCAATTCCCATTCTTAATATCGCCTACATCAATTGCTAGGTGTCTTGCTCTCACCTTGGTCATTATTCCCTTCATTATGAAGCCTCACATGTTTCCCCAGATAATTGCAAACAGTAATATCTGCCACATATATGGACAATATCACACTGCAACTGCAGCAATCAGAAATCAGTTAATTTTGTGGATAGCAAACTGAAGACCATCTACTATTTCCACCAAACGGCTGCATTTGAAAATGCCTCAGCTCAGCCCCTTTCAAATGGCACAGAAAAGGCCTGCCTTGATCTGCATCAATTGTCATCCTGGGGCTCTGGGGCACTTCGGTGGCCAGTGTAGCGGGCGAAGTCAGGGCTAATCCCTGGAAAAGGAGGGAATCACGGGAGAAGAGAAAAGTAACAATAACCAAGTCAAGCGTATAAAATGAAAGCGAAATCTCTATTATCAGTCCTCGCAATTCCCAGCAAAGTGGTGAAAATCGGGGTTAGTTTGTGATGCGAGTCAGACGCGGAGGGAAGAATATGGGGGTCCCTGCGGGTTGGGAGACTCACACGACGAAAAGGGCAATATTCTGGAGAAAAGGGGAAGAAGAAAGCCCCTCTCCCATCCCGACATAACCATTAAATGCAGTCTGACTTTATGTTGTATAGAGAGGGGGGGACAAGAAAGGAGGCACAGTTCTCCGATGAAAGAATGAGGTTTTTGGCGGATTAGGGACGGCCCAAAGGATGAAGAATAACTTCTGCATAACTTTACAGCTATTTTCTCTCCCCACGCCAAGAGCCAAGTTTAAGGCTAAACTGGTTTGAGTTAACCCCTTTATGTTTGTCCAGCTTCACCTGGGGTCATATCACAGCCCCTCATCCTGAAACTGCAAACTTGGTCAACATCCAATGGTTAATGTATTCAAAATGTGAATTTATCATATGAAAGAACAGCATTCCCTTCATGCCTCTACACACTTTATCAACTTTAATACATTGCTTAATGGTGGGAAACACATGAGAGCAGTATAGAATACATTTTCACAGAAAGAAAAAAACCTTTCAAGGTTAAATTCATTATCTCACTAAAACTTACAGTGTAGTTAAGAGTTGCTGCATTAGATTACAGATTTATCTAACTTTGAATATAACTAAGTGCATTTAAATAATTTTACATTGGAAATTTATATTTCCGCTTCCCCATAACTTAAAAACTTTAGCTCAAAGTTTTACTAAGTAAAAGATTTCACATGCTGAATTTTTAAAGAACACAATGTTAAAGTGACTGACTTCCAGTTTTTTGCCTTCTGATAAACTCTTCTACCAAATTCTTAACTATTCAGCACCTGTTTTCTATTTTGATGTAATTTAATAGGTGTTCAGATAATTTAATATTTAGCAAAAAGTCACTCAGGAATAAAAGTCTTGCACATAAAAACCATCTTATTTCTTAATCTTGTTAACAACCTCTCAGATTTACATGTTGTACTTGTGTATAAAACTGTAAATATCTTAAACTATCTCCACTTGCATCAGCAACAGGAACATCATACTGTAAACGGTTTAATTTCAGTTAGCAAAAACTGTACAATAAGAGACACCAATCAGTACTTTTCTTTAACTCTGAAACAACATGTAGATGCTAATACTTACCATTTTGTTGGCTAATGGATGTTTTAACACAATTGTTCAGAGGAATACAAAGCCATCTTCTTTCCTCTGGAAATGTGGCATCTATATGCGTTAATAAAAACAATAATACTATTCCCTTATACAAGTCACTTTATGCATAAAGAATTTTATTTAGTGAAAATGAGTTTTTACCTATGTTTTTACCTAAATAGGGAATCCACCAAACTTCTTTTGGGTGTTTATGGGCTCCTTTTTTTTAAAGTAAAAGATCAAAATATCAATTTTTAAAATCTACTCCCTCTAGAAACTTGAGGACTTATTGTGGCATGTGCAGCTTCACTCTTCCCATACCCAAATTAATCAATAGCTCACATATCTTTCACTCTCATCTGTATATAGTGCTCTAAATCAGGAGAAGCCTCCAAGGCGGGGCTCCTGAAGGGCTCTCATAATCACATCCTTTAATTTTCTGGGCCTAATTAGTGATTTTTGTCCTCTTGGTTTTTCTATGCTAATGAATGCATCACCTGGTCATCTCAGATAGTGATGATATGCCGATTTGAACTTATATGATAATCCTCTTAGTAGAGGACATTCAAAATTTGATTCAGTTCAATAAATGTAACCTACAGGAAAAGGAAATGATTTTTTTTTCTTTTCCAATGCAGTATATTTAAAGAGTGAAATGTATATTCACGACCAAACAGAAAGCTCGTAAAGAGTTTATGCTGTTACCACCTTCTGGAAAATAATAAAGGGATGGAGAACATCTGAACAATTAGGTGAACTTTGGTCAGGAGAAGAAGAGTTAATGAGCTGCCGGTGCCATGTGCAGAGAGAGGAGCATCAGGGGCCAGAGTTATCAGAGGAGCTGAGCGCAGCTTTAGAATAGACCGCTAATGCTGTGCACATTCTCTCCCCGCTTATTTTCATTAGGCTCTGATGACTGCGGAATTGATGCGGCCCGCAAGTTATCAAGAGCCACTAATTTCACATTAACGACCATTGACTGCGGTGGCTTGATTTGAGGGGGTTTTTGACAATTATCACAATCAGGATTGGAGCCCAAATCGTTTACCTTGACTCTGTGATTATTTGCTTCGTGCCGAGTGCACATTGCAAAATTGTATGGTGTCAAGAATCCGCAAATAATGAGGAGAGCAGGAGAAATGGCCTTCCCCCCCCCCCCATCAGTGCACTTAACACCTCACCGGAACTGTATTGACTCATACCCAAGTCTAAACGATCCTATGATAGAAAGATGGATATATAAATAGATTAATCATGTAAATATTCCACTTCATCTTATTAGTCTAAAAAATTAACATGTTAAATGAATTTTTTTTTTTTTTTTAAAAACCAAAAAAAAAAAACAAACCCACACACACAAACAAAAGCCTGTGTAGATTTTGACATGAGGTGATTATTAAAAGTAAATAATTTAACATCACAATATATATGAAATTTGTTGGGAATGTAATTTCTTCACGATATGGGCTGTGATGTTTGTCTTCGACGTGTATTTTCCTCAGAAGTCTGGATGACTGATGCTGTTAGGTCGCCTACAGAAGGTCTATCACGATAAATCTGTAGGATAAAACTATAGGTTTGTGTTGTAACCAATGAAAAGACAAGCCAGGGGAAATTAAATAACACGACCCCCTTTTAAAGAAAATAGCTGACTTCATAATAATAATAAAAAAACAGGCTTAATGCAAGCTGCTGTTGTCCTATTCAGATCAGTTTAAAAATAACCCCGTTGTGAACTCTCGCGAGATTATCCCCACAGTCACATGATTACGTCGTTTGGAAACGAGGAAGTCATGGGTTGTTTGGGGTGACAGCCATCAGCAGAGATGTCCATCTCTTTGTTTTCAGTCATGCCGCTACTTAAGCGCAGTCTCTTTTTCATACTTTTGTTGATAAATATTTTTTCGCCTGTGGATAGCCTCTTGGAAAACCTTTCCTCTTTAGATTCAACGAACCCAGTCCCGTTAGGAAGTGCTGCCGCTGTGGACAACTCTCCGGTGTTCAAGCCTGTTCTGGACACTTTAGCACCCTTGAATCTACTGTCCTCCTTTCCAGAGGACCTTGAGATAAACGAGTACTGCAGTGAACTGCTCCACGTATTTGGTCAGCGATATGTTAGTTATGTGAACTGTCTGGTACCTGCTGCACGCCCTGTCAAAGTGTGCCAGAAATGCTACTCGAGTTATGGCAGCCTCGTCGACATATACAAAAACATCTCATCCGACCAGGTACGTGATAAACTCAAAGTATCTTTTCTGTTTTCAAACTGAGAGCAATGAGTCTATATATAACTTGCTCAGAGTACACGCCGTGTTTATGCGCAATCATGTAGTCAGTCACGAGTCTTGTGATGTGGATGAGAAATTTGAGGAAACGCAGCTTTTTCTCTGTCTTGAAGTCAGGAGCTCTGTGAAGCACGTCAGCTGATGTGTTTTATCAGAATGGAAAAGATATCAACATGTTTGCACATGTAGTAACTGAATGCATGATGCTGTGCATGTATGTCTTCAGATGGGTCCTGGTAATGTGAGCTGCAGCTACAGCCTTCTGCACAGTGATCGGCTGATGTTGGTTTACCTGCTGTACAGCAACCTGGAAGACATCTGGAAAAGTTCAGCCTGTGAACGTAAGTCCATCACAGATATAGACACTGATTTAATAATAATTACTGTTTTTTTATGCTGTCTATCCATCTATCCATCCATCCATCTAAATATCTAGTGTTATTCATAAATATAGTCCACCAAGGCACGTGAAAAGTCACTGAAGCAATTGTTTGATTGTATCATTCATAAATATTTAGTTAGATTCTCCACTTAAGAACAGTTTATTTTTATTGATCTGAAAATTAATTGCCTATTTATTTGATCAAAAATGTCTGAAAATAGAATGAAATACTAACTGGGTAACTGAAATTCAGAAGTGGCTAAAGCTGCATTTGAGGCTGACAGTATCAGCACAAAGAATCAGTACTCCTGGGGCACCATAATGACATGGTTTAGGGCTACAGCATTGTATTGTTCAAGAACTAAAGACATTTTTTTTTTAAAAATTTAATTTCTTCTCATTCATTTTTCTGTGCAACTCTGCAGTATTTTGAGGTAATTTCATACTGTGCTTGTTGCTCTGCATTGTGGCAGGATGCATGTGACGGAGCAGAAGAGGGAAGATAAAGTATGCCGATAATATTCTCACCAAATGAGCATGATGTACTATAAATACAATCAAAACAAACCTCACAAATATCGATAAACAATCAGGACAGACTGATGTAAATTCCAGATATCCTAATGTCAGACCACTGTCTGAAGGAAGGCTCTGCTGCTGTTGTCTTGCGAGGAATGCATAAAAGACATGGATTTCTCAGACTTGCTTTGTGTTATGTCACAGATAAATGGTACATTTTCAAATTAGTTAAAAAAAAACAACCAAAAACATGTTTTTATGAGGCTTTGGAAGAAATAATTGCATACCTGTTTCATCTTTGGTATTTTTGATGGAAAAATGTCTCCAAGTAATTTGATATGTTTCACAGTTTAATCATCAAAAGAAAACATTGGTGCTTACAGAATCTGGTTTTATGCTGTCACAGTGAAAGAAAAGAAACATTTAAATTTTTAATTTTGGTTCTCCACCTAGCTTGTGCCAGCTTAGCCCATAAGTTTCTTTGAAATATACTTTATGTCTTGGCACTGGTTTCTCCAAATAGTCTACGTAGAGTGTATGAGCTGCTTGACCTCACCTTTTTTAGGCTGAGGGTTCTGATCTACAAACACAAAGCCTCAGTCATTGTATTGATTCTGATTAACAATTAACACCATACCTAACATATCTAACGACAGAACTTGTTTTGATTGGCTGGACGGTGTACTGTGGTAATCGGTAGTTGGTACTGGTAATTATTATTTTTAGTCAATAATAACTAAGGACACTGTTATCCTTAGCATTATTGAAATCCCGCATTTCTTTATGTTGAGAATGATCAAAATAAGAAGTTTTCTTTTTCACAATCTCTACTCTTTTTTTACTTCAAAATCCAAACATAACTATCAATTGCTAAACTTAAGGCTTCTGAGCACTAATCCACAAACAAACAAGGGGGAAAGTCAATTAACTGACACACTGAATAAAGAAAAAGCAGAAAATCCTAAAAAATGAAAATGCAACAGTACACAAAATCAAGGTATATGTTTTTTTTCTTTTTTTAATAAAAGTTAGCAATCACTTGTTTCAGCATTTTTCTTTTCTGTAACATCTGGCTTTAGCTTTTATTAATCTAATTATTGATAAATGAACTCAAATTAGGTCAAATCTTTGGGAAAACAGGTGAAAATGATTTTTATGCATATTAACACAATTGTTTTTTTCTGTTGAGCAGACTGCGTCACTACAGAGTTCCAGAGCCTGACCAATGGGACGCTGCATTTTCTGGCCATTCTCAATCAAACTCTTTCTTGCTTTGATAAGTATAAGCAGGTATGACTGATTCAGGTGATATCGTTTGTTTGGCTGTGATGATGTTATTTGGATGAATTAACTCCGATCGCTGTCTTCATTTCGTACAGGGAAACCACACCGAGCTGTGCAAAAACTGTAAGAACACATATAAGGGCCTGAATGAGCTGTACAGCCAAATGGAAAAGGATAACATTTTGTGTATTGACTTGGAAGATTCAGTAAGTATACAATGAGAAGAGATGTCTTTTTATTTAGAAAAAAAAACCTCATTCCTGCAGAGAAATTCATTTGCTGGACGGCCCCCAAGCTGCTGGTAATACTGACATAGCTCTTATTATAGCATCTGTTTGGAGGTTCTTTTTCCTGACATAGATTTTGGGATCGTGAAGTCTTCCATGCATGTGCACGAGCCTACATGGTTTCAGTAAGAACACCTTCCTATGACCACATTTATGCTATCAGAAGCATCTGTAAAGATTACCAAGTGCAAAAACGTTTAGCTCAGTTTTGGAGCAGTTTATGAGGAAGTTGTGAAGCTAGTGTTGCTTCCAACACCAAAACCTTGTCCAGACTGAGACAAGGACAAGACTCATAAGTGACAAGAACAGTACTATATTAGGTAAATGCCGGAGTAAAATAAGCAGTTCAGAACCCTGAGAGATCAGTGATGCACCACTAACAGCATCTATCTTGCGTCCTACCTGAACTGTGAGCTCTCTGCAGACAGTGGAAGTCAGTCCTGTGTTAATTCTTGTGTTACCTTTTGCTCTGTTTCTTTCTTTCTTTGTTTTCCTCTCTTCCTCCGATAATATTCTCTTTCATTTCTACTGAATCAGCTACAGTGCACATTCAAAACGGTCAGTGTGTTAATGCGCGCTGGTGTGTGACATGGTGCAGAAAGTGAAACTTAGCTGCAATGTCAAGAGGCGTGATGAAAGCCAGCAGGAGTTGGAAAGCTAAGGGACATTGCTGGGCCAGCAACGGCTCTACAAATGGTCATAAATGATGTCACTACACCTTTATTCCACTCAGGAATTTCTTAGTTTTTTAAAGTCGGAAAGTTACAAATGGTGAGAATAAAAACCACCAGCTGTCAACAAACTACTCTTTTAAATCCACACTGACATAATAAATAAAAATTACTAACAAAAATAAATGAAACAAAACTGAATAAATAACAATAATTAAAATAAATCCACAGAAAATGCTACCTTGTCTTTCACATCATATTTGCATATGTAAAAAAAAATATTACAGAGGATAATTATCAGGTTTTAGAAGTTCCCATCTTTGGGGCTGAAATGAATCAACTTTGTTCAGAGTGTCTCTCTAATAGAAAAGTAACAGAGACCCTTAAATCTGTTTACTAAAGGGGAGACACAGACTTCTCATAAGCATGCACACAAATAAATTGAACAAAATACAAATGAAATATCCCTGTAACATCATGTGATCCACAAGTCGTGGAACATTAAAGCTTATTAAAAGTATTGCTGGCTCATGTAGCTTAGTTGTTTTTAGTAGACATCTTTATATTTTGGTAATGCAGGTTATCAAAAGCAGCCAGAAGAGTTGCAGCCTGCTTTGCACAAGTGAGATGGTGTAAAGAAGAACATGTTCTAATCACAGCTTACAGTAACTTTTATATAAGTCATTAGTTATTTAAATGAATTACTTTTAAATCCAATTTGGATAGTGCACAGGTATTTTTTACCTCTGATATTAAAATCTAAAATCCACTCCCAGTCTGATACCAGACTGAGGTAAAAAAAAAAAAAAAAAAAAAAGTGGTTAATAGGCTTTTCTCCTTTGTCTGGTCTTAAAGCAAATGTGTCTGAGAGCATTTTTTAGTTGTTTTTCCATCTGAATACTTTCTTACCAATTTTATATGGCTATTTGAATGGTTATTTAAACATTTTATTTATATTTGTTATAGGTTTATCAGGTTTTGGACAAGGTCAGGCTATTACATTTGATGAACTTAAAGAAGCTAAGGCAGTGTACATAAAGTAAAGGTTGTCATCATTTCTTTCTGCTTATCTTTTCTTTAACAATAAGCATCTCCCAGTTTCGCTGTATTTTTTGCCTTGTTGAGCTTCCTATATTTTTGGAACTTTTTCTGAAGACTTTCCATCTGAGCCAGTGTGTGTACCCGGCTTAAAGAGTTTTGCAGACTAGTTTGCTCTCTGTCAGAGCTGCCTCCATCTTGCTCAGCTTGACCAGAGCATCAAGATGAGCATCAGTGGAGCCCCTCTGATTTGCTTTTCTTCATCTTGGTTGAGCTTTTCCAGCTGAGTGACCGTCTCCTGTCATGTCTTCTCTCAGGTCCTTGGCTGATCAGCAGTAGCTCTCAACTTTCCGGTCTTCGGTTCTTGAATGAGAAGCTTTTGCTGTGCGCTTGCTTTCTTTGGCTCTGCCATCTGATGTTAGAGGGAGCTGATTTTCTGCTGCATGAGTTCAGTCTCCTTTACTTTAAAGTAGTCAGCCTTCAACTCAGAGACATGTATTTTATTGTAAAAGCTGCAATGTTACATTATACACGCAGCTCTCTCCTTCATGAAGATGATTGTAGCTGTGGTCCTCAGTTTTTCCTCCATTTTTCTCATATGCTGCTATTTATGTTCCTGTGACTTCTGTTGTAAACCTGTGCAAAATTATAAATACATATTTGTTAATATTAACAAACTGGCAACACATTACTGAACTGAGAGCAATATCTTAAAGGGAAAATATATATTTGAGATATTTATATGTCCATGTGACTGAAAATGAACAATTTTGAATAATGACCAAAGTGACTTAGACTTGGAAGGAAATTTAAAGGAAACCATTATTTATATGTTGGCTAATGTGGCAAAAATGCTGAATGAACAACTTTTTATCATATGATGCATCAATGTATATATGTCTCCTGATTTGTACATCTCCTGTTCAAGTTTTATCTCTTTCTCTGACATTTCATTGGGATGGCTGATAAAAGTGAAGATGGTCCAACCAGTGTGATAAATATCGGATTAACAGTTATCCAAAGACACAGCTGCATAAATGTCTTTCTTTTGCTCCTAAAGCTGGTATTGCAGTGTGTATGTGTATTTTTGTGCTTCATAAATGTACTTGCGACTTTGTGAATTTCAAATGCAAGAATCCACAACAAACACAAATGCAGAATATCTCTTGAGATGAAGTAAAGACTGTTTGTTGAAGATGTGTCAGAGTTTTAGTATCGTCATCAGTCGAGGCTTTTGTTGAGTTTACTACTGCCTCCTTCCAGATGAATCTGACCCGGAGTCTCTGGAGTAGGACCTTCAATTGTTCTGTCCCTCGGGAGGAGACGGTTCCTGTCATTGCTGTGTCCAGCTTTATGCTTTTTCTGCCCATCATCTTCTACTTGAGCAGCTTCCTTCACTCTGAACAAAAGAAACGCAAGCTCATACACCGTGAGTAACCAGCTTAATTCGCCCATTGTCACACACAGATTTTTTGACAGGGTTTTGAGGAGTTTGGGGTCTTTGTATAGGAAGGGGGATTGACTGTGTTACTGGGGTTTGGCTGTGGATCAGACAAGGTTTCAGGATTTATTTTTTTGTGAGATTGTGGGGGTGGATGGTGGTGGCCTTGAAAAATTTGACGGTTTTTCCAGAGTGTGAAGGAACTAAAACTAATTAAACCTGTCGCAGTGTGTGCTGCAAGGCAAGTTTACGTGTATAGCACATTTCATGTACAAGACAATTCAAGCCGCTTTACATAAAACATGGAAAACATTACAGTGGGTTGCAGAGGGAGCATTAAAAAGTAGAATAAAAACCAACTTAAAAAGCTCAAACAGAATGAGATAAACTATGGGAAATAAGTTAGTGTGAGGAATTTACAGTTGCTTTGATAAAAGGCAGGAAGTCCAAAAGTTTTTAACCTTGATTTAAAGCAGCTGAGAGCTTCAGCTAACCTGCAGTTTTCAGGGAGTTTGATCCACATGTGAGTAGCATAAAAACTGAACGCTACCTGCTCATGTTTAGTTCTGACTCTTGCAACAGAAAGTAGATCTGACCCCGATGGCCTGAGTGATCTGGTTGCTTCATAACAAACCAGAAGATCCTGCATGTAGTTTGGCCTTTAAACCAGTTAGTGCTTTGTAGACTGACAGAGTTTTTAAATAGTTTATTTGACAGACAGAAGCCACTGTAAAGATCTGAGAACGAGGGTAACATAAGCCATCTTCATAGCTTTCTTAATGTGATGTTGAAATTGGGGTCAGAGTCCATGGTTAGTCCCTGATTTCTGGCTTGATTTTCTGGTTGTTGAACTATTTGAACCTGAGTGCTGACATGAAATTTTTCTTTCTTGGTTCCAAAAACAGTTATTAAATCATTATATTCATTTACATTATGAAAATTCTGGCACATCCTATTTTAATTTGATCAATGCATTTGATCAGTGTTTGGATTGGCCTGCTGTCCCCTGGTCAGATCGTTGTGTAGATTTGTGCATCTTCAGCATAATATTGGTAAAATATTTTGTTGTTTTCATTATTTTAATAAGTGGGACCATGTAGATGTTGAACAGCTGTGGCCACATTTGGCCAAATACTAAGCCCAGTAAAGCGATCATATTTGTTGTCATGTATGAATAAGATTGTGACAATTACTAGCAAATAGAGTCAGCTAAACATTGCCAGATCATCAAGTTGAGTTTCCCTCTATGACAGTGGTGTCAAAGGTCACAGTCGGTTTTTTCAGTCGGTCCCTGCACCAACACATGTGATGGCAGGATTATAGCCCTTGAGGACCAGAACCAACACCGCTGCCTTCTGACATATTTCTGTTGTTCCAGTCATTGCAGACAATCATGTTTGTCAAAAACATGACAAAACCTGTTTGTCTTCAAGATCATTAGACCACAATCTGAAATATTCTCCTTTATTTAGATATTTGAAAATGGTAAACTTGTCTTAAAATTGACAAAGTACATTTAATGTACAGTGAGTATAAAATGATGCCTTCAGTGCTCTGGCTTATGATGAGCTAAACAATTTAACATCTTGGACTAGAAGTACTACAATAAACCCAAGTTTACAAAAATGTAAGCGATCTTCATGTCAGCCCATGTCTGAATAGTGACCCATTGTTCTCTATTTACAGCCAAGCGAGCTAAGTCTTACACCACGCTGATGAACATTCAAGACAAACGGAGCTGAAGAGGACAAAAGTGTCAAAAATGTGACACAGAGAAAAATTTCCCATCTTGTTCCAGAGGTTTCTCTGACATCCATTAGAGGCTTTGTAGAGGACTCAACAAAGCCTGCCCTAAAGTTTTCTTTTTTCTTACAAAACTATTTGGAGTACAACGATCAAAACATATTGAACTGATATTAAAATGTACACACTGGTATAATGCACTGTAACAGCCTTTGGTAAAACTAAATGTTTACTGTGATATCCTTTAAAATGAGTTTGCTAATCTGGTTTTGGGAGAGATTAAACTAAACTTTGCCAAAATTGGATTTCCTTGTTTAGTTTTGTGAAGTATGTAATAAAATTGTCAAGTTCTTCTACAAAACATAATTTGCCGGAAATTTACAAACTTTTAATCAGATGGTTAATGTTTCTGCACGCCATCCTCCCAATCCTCTTCTGGCTTCTTCTTCCTTTTTAACTTGTTAAGCAGCTTCAGGTTGTTTAGTGCATCCTGCTGTCACTGGACAGAGTGAGTGGTTTGAATGCAGTGTGTGTGTGCCAGTGTGTGTATGCGTGCACGTTTGTGCCTGTATGTACTCTATTTATGGAAGGAGAAATGGATTTTCTGTCTCTAATGTATGTCCAGAAAAGGGCTACAAAAAGGAAGCACTTGATGTCCATTAGTGGTGACATGTATCTGCTGTAAGAAGGGGCAGCGGGGGAGTGCACATTGGTGGGTTAGGGAGTAAATAAAGACATAACTCACAATGTAAGAGCACTCCAAAGTATCACAGTGATGTTACCTGTTTTCTTGTCAGTGTGTTTTTGTGCTTGCATAAAGCTTTTAATGTGCTTTTTTTGTCATTTCCCACTGATGTTTAATTTGTTAAAAGTATCTGATTTTTTTTTTCTTAAAAGTCACGAGTGCCGAGTTGATGAATATGCTGTTGAGTAATATAAATCTTAATTTTGAACTCATGAACCCAAATAAATGCTTCTCTTTTGTCTTGAACATGTACTTGTACTCTAAGAGCAAACATTTCTGCATTTATCATTTATGATTGTTAATCTTTTTAATCCCTGAGTTTAACTGAAAAGAATTAAGAGACTGTTTTTTTTCTAACTTTTTTTCATTATAGACATTTATATGCATACAAATTAGAGTAACATGGTTCCAGGTTCTCAATTCAAACAGCAAGAAATAATGCAGTCAACAGACAAAAGATCTGAAAGATATTTAGGTGGTTTACAAAACCACCATTACAAAAATATACAAAACCATTACAAAAGTTATATTACAAAAGATTGATAAACAGAAATTTAAAAAAAATTTTTTTTTAAAGGTGCTGAGGGAGTTCAAACCCGGAGTTACACAGTCTTAGAGAGACAGATGTGGGGACCTAGAAATGCTGTTGCTTTGTGGAAAACTGAGTTGTAATTTGATGCCTAAAATGCATTTAAAATTAACAAGGTGGAAGAACTGGAAAGGGTGTAATAACCAAAAGAGGCTCTCACACCTAGTAAGGCTGTTTTTTTTTAAAGGCCTGTTCTGGTAACATGGTTTGTTTTTACCTTTAAGTAAGGCTGCACTGGATAAAAAAAAAAAAAAGAGACGAGTGTGTTCAGGGAGTCCCTTCAGAGGTAAATTCAGACTCTACCATATAAGGGACTGAGAAATACTGTCATCTTATCAGTTAGGTTAGAATGGATTTATGAGGAGAAAAACTTACTGATTTGACTAAATAAATATTTAAACTCTTATTTGGAAGTGGTCATGCCAAATTCTCTCATTTTTGAGACTTGATTTTTTTTCAGTGCACAGGCCAAGAGCTTATAGGTTTTGTGACCTTATAGGTTCTCCATGTTTTGTGCTGAATAAATCAGAGTTTGAATGATTTGCAAATCATAACATACTTTTTAAAAAATAAGTTTAACCATAATATCCCAACTTTTCAAAAAGGTTGTATGGATGCTTTACAGCTTTTTGTTAGATGACTTGCATGTCACATGGATAGGCTCCTTTAACAAAAAATAGTTTTTTTTGGGTTTTTTTTTTTAACATTCTGAGCTATTTCAGTTCCATCAAGATACAACTTAAGATCACCTTTGATAGGTAAAGCTGTTAATAACAATTCATTAATCTTTTTCCAGTAATTACTCCATAAGTTCTTCTCCTTATAGGACTACTAGCCTGACATTTCACTGGTGCTTCTTAAATCCCTATATTGTATGTGTTGATAAGTGTGTTCTGGTCCATTTAAAACTTCTGCAGACGGCAGTGGCACCCGGTTCTGCGACCAGGGAGCCCCTGCTGTAAACTACTGAATTTAAAGCTGTTTCTTTTCACAGGAATGGTCCTTGTTCTCGGGTTACGTGGCCATGTGTTTCTTGCAACGAGGCTTTTTCTCCGTCATTAGCAGCTAATCTAAACGCGGGATAAAGATACTTGGTCGAATAATCGCAGCAACACATCCGTTAAACTCCTTTGGCTTTTTGGTCTTATGGAGCGCAGCCACTGCTGGCCATCAGCAGAATTAAGAGCATTACGGACGTGCCGAGTCATATGATCCAGTTGCAGCCAGCAGAGCGGATAGAAACACGGGCTTTTGTCCTTTGCGCTCCCGGACAGGAGGGGTGTTGAGCGGCTCGTGTGCGCCACGACCCGGTGCTCAGGAATGACAGCTTTAAACCATAGACTGTACAAGGTCCTTCTCGGATCTTTAAGCAAGGCTGAAAGTCAAGAGGGGGAAAAGAAAACTTCAGTCGATACCGGAGATTTCCACGTGAAAAGGGGATAGATAGAAAAACTGAACGTCTGGTGGATATCAGGCGAAAGTTAGTGGAAGAAATGAGCAACTGAGATTCTTTATTTATTAAAAAGAGTTTAAAGGCAGCCCATTAAAATTCTATCTATCTATCTATCTATCTATCTATCTATCTATCTATCTATCTATCTATCTATCTATCTATCTATCTATCTATCTATCTATCTATCTATCTATCTATCTATCTATCTATCTATCTATCTATCTATCTATCTATCTATCTATCTATCTATTCTTTTATACCCATGTTACTAAAGGTCATGAAAATACTGAATGATTGAGCACAGCTTTTATTGTTACTTTTTAAGGAAACAAAGATGCCTATCTTCTGAAAATGCATTAATTTTCCAATATTTTGTGGTCAGAAAATGATTGCTCTTAGTGGGCTTTACTACATTACAATTTATAGTTTGGGATTATTATTATTATCATAGTTCAGATGCTATCATCTCTAAGTCCTTCCACACTGTTAACTCTCAAGGAAAATGTATGTTGTCTGGCCATAGAGCTCTGTTGTGCCGCCTAAATAGGTGACAGCATATGGAAAATGATATGACTGTAGCAACACAGACGTGCTAACGTTCTTTAAATGCAAATCTTTTATTTAGGAGAGGGAGTAGATGCATTTTCAATTATTTTACATCTTTTATCAAATTTATGTGGAAATACTATATGACTTTCAAGCCATTATTTAAAGAAAAATACTTTTTCATTAGCTCAAAATGTCTTTGGTTTACTTTTTAAAAAAAAATTATATCTGTTTAATCAAAAGTAGAACAAACAAAAATTTCCATTTAATTACAATTGCTAACCTGATAACAAAGTAACCTCAATCTCAAGCCTCACACGGAGTCCAAATGTTGCCAAACTGTACAACACTGAACATTTCTTCTTGTTTACATTCAAACTAATATATACCTATACATGCTTTAACTCGCACACATACATTCACACAAACACACACTTGCATACATATTTATGCTTAAACTGTATCACTTTAAAACTGTAAGTCAGGCTGACTAAGAAATGCTTTTGTGATACTAAAAATCACCTTTTAAGCACCAATAAAGCACATTGATTAATTCATATCATATTTACATGTTGAATAAACATATTCAATGGATTATGAATTAAAATAGATCTATTACTGAGGACTGGGGAATGTACGAAGAGCCTTTCACAGTTTCTTTCATTTTAGGGAAAGTGTCAGAGTGACAATTATTTTTTAATCTAAATGTAAAACTAAGAATAAAATAAAATAAAACAATAAAAAAATCAATTCAGTATAATTCAATTTAGCTTAATTGTCAATGGGCTACATTTCCTAAACAATGACAGATTCATGATACTTCACCATAAGAAGGAGATATGACACTAACTACTGTCAGAAGTAAAAGAACAATTTTCTTTGTAAGCTGTGAAGAAAACATGTTCATTTCCGTTGTGAAACATCCCTTTATCTGCAACACTTCATCACATACTGCAACAGTGGGGGAAGCTTATTTACTATCTTGATGAGTCAACTGTAAAGGGTATGGGTGGGGGTCGGGGGTGGGGGTGGAGCACTAATTATAATCTTATGCTGTGAAAAAATGTTCACCTAATCACCCCAGAAGCAGCTTGGAAAAAAAAGCCCTCTGACCAAAACAACCAACTACTCTAACTTTGGTGATTACTTATGTGGAAGAAAAATATTTGAAAAATGACTCCTATATCCTGATCTTGACTCTCCTGGTCTAGATCCTAAATGGATTACAGTGAAAAAAAATGTGCTGAGGTACAAGGAAATCTCTGTTAATTCAACGCTGCACAAAAAGGAGATATGCATGCAGTGTTTGCAGACTTTGCCATTTTCAGTTTGTGGCATTAAAGTTCTTGCATGACTTTATTTTCTTACTAATCTTGAATGCAATAATCCATACTTTCAGTGTATCAGCAGTTTTCAAACATTATCTCCTTGTATTACATGTTATTTGGGGTAAGGACACCTTTTGTATGAATGCCATTTAGTTTGGTTTTTAAATAATTTTTTGATTACTTTTTACAGTTTACCATGTCAGTTGTCAGTTTTTAAAATTAATTATGTGTACTGTATGGAAACTTTTAAATGTACAATGAAATTTTCTTTTTTATACATCCTCTCATTATCTTGTATTGAGTTCATAGTTTGCGCTTCATGTAAACTTGTTGGCTCATTTAAAGCTCAGGGGAGACCACTAAAGCTTGATGACTAAAGCTGAACCAATGACTGTTGATGATAAAACACACACTTCACATACACACACACACACACACACACACACACACACACACACACACACACACACACACACACACACACACACACACACACACACACACACACACACATACACACACCCGCACACACACACAGATGCAAAAAAAAAAAAAAATGATGCTAAAAGAAATATCAACACTTAAAAATGCTAACTGGAAGAGACTAAGAAGTGGCCTCCTCTGCACAAACCTTGAGTGATTTTATTTACTACAAAAATAAGCGATTGAACCATTCAGGTATAATTTCAGTTATTCACTGTAATACCATTTGTCTCTGCATATCCACATCTGTGTTTACTCATATTGCCGCTCCTCTTAAGAATTCAATCTGAAATGATGCAGTTACAGATTTAGACAACAGTGTTATGTTGTGCTTCTGTTTGAAATGCACAGATGGCAATAACATACTTTCATTTGCACAAGTTGCCTTGAGACAAGGCCAGTACATTTCATATTTTGAAGTATTAGAGGATGCTCTTCATGTTGTTTGGAAGTCTGGCCTTCTGTTTTCATTTATCAAATCTCATTTATTAAATCTCACGTTTTGCGATTTCTTTGACGAGGTCATGGCCTCCTCTAGACTAAATGCCTTTGTATTTTCTGCTGTCCTCTGCAATTATCCTCTCTGTATTCTGTAAAGTACATCCCATGTTCAAAAGCAGCAAATGTTGTTAGTCAGGACTTTCAATGTTATGCAAGCCTTCCCAACAAAACTCTAAGCTGTCAGTTAGTTAACTGGCTAAAGGTCAGGCTTAGATTATGCACCTCTCAACCCCTGAGTGATGAATATGATGCTTTGTTGAACGAGGAATAAACATATTGCCATGGGGGTAGGAATTAGCACACACACAGACACATACACATGCACCATCTCTTACAGAGTGTGTGCAGAGTGAATGAGGCTTGTTATACACCTGTGAGTAGGGTCAAAGTCTATCAAGCCCTAGCTTATGGTATTATGATAGATTATAGAATCACTCTCTAATAGCAGTCATTCAGCTTGTAATCTCAGTAGCTTGATGCAAAAGCACTCTAAGTTCCAGCTCTACTGAAAATAAGGCCTTCTCCTCAATTATTCCTCACTCCCCCTCCTTTTTCCTCAATGGTCTTATGACAAGTCAGCTGTTGGTGACATCACATATGCTGGATCATATGTCAGAAACTTTTGCTGGCTGACTTGCATCCCTTGTGGCTAAACAGCAGGCAGGGCTGCTTGAGGCCAAAAGAGCGGCAAGATACCCCAGGAGGTGTGATGAAGAAGGATGGGGGGTCGCTCTTCAGGGCAAAAACATCTGACCCATGAGGGAGTTTGTTTGTGCTTCCAGCCAGGCAGTGCCCATCTTGTTATCAGCTTGAGGAGACATTTGTTCGTTCTGATTTATGTTTATTAGGAAGACCAGATTGTGTGCGAGTTAAGCTTATGTTTCTGATTTGTGGTGTTTGTGCTGGATCTACATGTATTTAAAAGACGCTGTTGGGAAACATTCAAAATTTCAATCATATTTATTTGTGGAAGCTGATTTTTTTTTTTTTGCTCATGGGATCATGGCGCCACCTAAAGTCAGCTCTGAAAAAGTACATTAATGATGTAGTTCAGAGTCAGGTTTTGTTTCGTAAAAGTGGATTTTTTTTTTCTAAGTATCATGCTTCTGTCTAATAAGCAACACCATTAAATATGAAGGCAATGCCACCAAAAATGCATTCATTATTGTTGAATCGAGCATGTAAGAAAAACATGGGAGTTTATAATGAGATAATAATATTTATTTTCTTTTAACTAGGGAGGTGAACTTTCAAATTTCCGAGGAAACTTAAAGGTAGCATTTGCCGCTCTCGTTATTCTGTCACCATAGCAACGTTTACCAAACAAGCCGCTATGAAGCTTCTATTGAGCTACATCACAACTTGTTTCTGCCATTAACTTTAAAATAACATTCCTTAAATATGGAAGAGGCTGATAAAGATCGGGATGAAGCACAAGAACCGCCCGTGTTGTCCGAAAATCAAAAAGAAGACGGGTAAATATGAATTATGTCTCAATCCCTACGTCCCGAAGTCCCGAGAGACGCCGAAATGCCAAAAATGGCATTTGCCGATCCTGTAGCGGCAGATGCTGCGGTAGTTGTCCTTTTTTTTTTTCCAGTGGTAAATGCTGTTTTGTTATTGAAAAGCCGCTGCTGTCAACGACACTGTTCCAGCAGCAAACTCCTCTAACTGGTTTGCAGGGACAACTTTGTTTACAGCAGAAACCAGTAGTTTCACAAGGACTTGTCCATATTGTCTATTGTGAAATTAACGATGTAACCTATTGGAAAACACACGTTTGATCTTTTGCATCGGCTTGTAACCTACATACTTCAGTAAAATAAAATGTCTGTTTTTTATTTTATTTTATTTATTTATTTTTTTTTAGTTTACGAATCTTTGCTTGCCCAATTTCCAGCTAAATGATCAGCAATTAATGCAGATCCTTTATAGTGATCATTATTTGGTTCATGTCATGTTTTCACACTTAGTCCACTTCATGTCTCTGCCTCAGTTGTATCAAAGCCATTTGAAAAGCATAGGCGACATTAAAAGACTAATAATGACTGCTTGTTATGTTATGGTCCTGATTTTTAGCCATGTCTTACAATGTTGCGCCCCATCCTGGTAGTGAAGGTGAGTTAATATGACGTAAAATGGCTTTATGGTCAATGAATGATCAATTAATGCTAATTAATACTAATAAAGTAGAATGCATCTAGACCTTAATAGTTGAAAACAAGTGTCTGACCCGTTGTCTTTGAAAAACTATACGTTTTGTTGTAAAAAAAAAAAAAAAAAAAAAAAAAAAAAGAGTTGTTGGTGCTAAATTACATAACACAAGGGGGTGACCCAGATGTGAGAGGTCTACGACCAGTAGAGCAGTAAACCAGTTAGGAGCGGAGCTTGGTGTTGGGAGCAGGATTAGTCGTTTTACATCAGTGGCTAGCCGGTGAAAAAAAGGGCATTTGCCTCAGGAGAAAAGGCAACTGGCTCTCAAGGATGGAGGATTTTTTTTTTTTTTTTAAATTTTGTGATGTATTAAATATCTTGAAAAACAATATTCATTCACAGGGTCTCCATTCATAAGAGTACAGAAAACCTCAGCTTGAAGGTCAAGGTGGAAAGCAGTACTCCTGAAGAAGAAGATGAGGAAGAGGACAAGGGGAGTCATAAGGTGGTTTCTGTGACTTCATCAACAGCACTTTCCCATTATTACGCAATCTCAATTAATCATTGGACTTGCTGTATGTAATGTATTCCAGCCATCTGATCTAAATAACTAACATCTGCCCTAACATCTGCCCTAACATCTCACATCATGAAAGTGTTGGAGAGACCCCTTGCTGACCTACCTCAATAAGCAAGTAAACCCCTTTCAGGACCCATTAAAATTTACTTGTTGTAATGGGCTTGGAGTTGAAGATGCCATCCTCTTCCTGCTTCAGAGAGCCCACTATCACATGGACCAATTAGGAACACTTTTAGGATTGTGCTCTTTGATTTCTCAAGTGCCTTTATCTATCTATCTATCTATCTATCTATCTATCTATCTATCTATCTATCTCTCTCTCTCTCTCTCTCTCTCTCTCTCTCTCTATATATATATATATATATATATATATATATATATATATTTATATATATATATATATATATATATATATATATATATATATATATGAGAGAGAAAGAGAGAGAGAGTTGGCTAAATTGTTTTTTGTTTTTTTTTACATTCAGATCAGATAACATTACACATTTAATCCTATTATCCCTCTGCAGAGGTTGATCAGCCTGCAGAAAGACCTGACAACTTTGGTGTCCAATACCCGAGCTGCTGCTGATGCTGAAGTTGTAAAGAGAAGGCCGCAGTTGAAAGAAGCTCAAAGACTTAGGTAACAGTATTTTTAAATTCTACAACCTGTGTCCTAGGTCAACCTACCTCTTCTGTGAATCACAACGCCACCTTTATCCTTTTATGTCTCGGATCTTTTAAAACACCATTGTTGTTATACAGAAAAGAGTTGATAGAGAATGATCTCAAGTCCAGTGAGGAAACATCTAAGGAGCTTGAAAGACTCTGGTCAAAACTTAACCAGAGTGTGACTGATCAAGACCTGAAGCAAACCTTAAAAAAACAGCAGCAGCTGTGTGATTCTATCATACAAGACAAGTATGCGCTCATAAATGAGATACAGCAGGTAACTCTGTCCAGCTACTGGTCTAGTGATGACATGTTTCAGTTGCTGTTAAGCAATCAAAGCTAAATTACTAAAACAACATGAGTAACAGTTTTTTTTTTTTCCTTTTTATCTCTTGGATTATTTTACATTGACCATATTGGACCGAGCAGGCAATAAAACAGGTAAATGAACGCCATGTGAATAGCTTGAGCAAGCATGCAAAGGAGATTGACATAATGCAAAAGAGAATGGAGGACCAGGTCAAAATGCTGACGGCAGCACAACGAGAGGAGCTGGAACAGACTGAGGTAGGCCTTGAGCTTGATGAAGAATCTGTTTCAAATTGTTTTGAGTGCATTTGAAGGTGTGAAGGAGGGGTGCCATTACATAGAGTTTATTGCATGATTTATTACGCAGACCCACAGTCTAGTCTTCCTCTGGATTTAATTAGACCTTTTTGTTTATCATAGCTTCCATAACCAGGTCAACACTTTGGATTTCGTCAGAAGGCACGAAAAGCCATCAGATTTTGTGAATATTAAATGTTTACATTCCTACTAATGCAACTAATGATCCTGCTGGTGTTGTTGGCAGAGAATTCATCAGCAGGAAATTAAAGCCTTGCTTGCAAAAGATGTTAGAGAATGGGAAGAAGAGATGAGAGAATTTTGGGACAACGAGGTCAGAATAATTAAAACACACAAATAAAGGCTTAACCAAATCTCTGTTTATTCTGTCTAAATATCAAGTCTGTATCTAATGACTCTTTCTCTGCTTTTAGCTTGTAATACTGATGGAACGAAGAAAGAAAGTGGAGGTGGCCGAGGAGAAATTTTGCCAGATGAAAGCTGAGACTTTTCGTAAATTCAAGAAAATGTCCAAATCTCAAAAACAGGTTTTTACACAAATTTCAGAAAAACTCCAATAATGTATTGCTTGATAGTTTGTAGTTGATGTTACTGGAACAACAACCAATGTATATTATTCTATTTAATCTTTCAGTGGTGTTAATGTTTTAGACTGTTTCATGTTTTTTTTTCTACAAACGCCGACTTGTCTTAAGGCCTTAAATCCTATTCTTGGTTCTGAAGGTACAAGGCAGAAAGCGTAACAACCACATTGACAATGTCATGGCAGTAGTGAAAAGCAAGCAACAAATGCAAAAGACACAACAGCAATTGGCCTTGATGGCTGGTATTAAAAGGAGGATGATCAGGTACAGCAAGTTTCCTCCTTGGAGCACACACATTTACTATATATTTACTGTAACACCAACAGTGTTTTGTTTCAGTTTGGAGACTGAGTTGAGAAAGAATAAAGAAGAATACATCAGAAGAGAGAAAAACTTTAAAAAGCACGGTAGTAAGTTGTCTGAAGAATACAAACGTCACATCCAGAGATATGAATGTTTAAAGAAGCAAATAAAGTAAGCCATAATTAACCTGCTTATTCAAGTTAATACAGACATTGTGTCAAAATACTTAACGCTTTCATGTGATCTTTTTCTTTCTTTTGTTTTTTCACATCATGCAGGCACTTTGCAGTTGCTAATGCAAAAACATATGAGGATATGTGGCAAATGATTGACACAGAGTTGAAGGAACTAGCTAAGAGGGCTTTGACCATAGACTCTGTGATTTGCATGAAGCACCTTGGTATCGCCTGGGAGCCGCCTCAGATGGCCTATTTGGAGAATAGTGGTCCCATCCAGCCTCAGAAACTGGCTGCCAAAGTTAGCCAGACACAGTCACAAACTGAGAAATGCAGCCACTGGGCATTAAATGCTTCATCTGGGCAGAGCCTGGAAAGTGACAGTAATAGTCCAGACACAGAAGTATACAGCGAAGGGACAGCAGTGTATAGTGAGAGTAGTCCAGAGCGTGAGGAAAGGAATCTCTTCAGCAAGAAGCAGATGGAAGTTTTGGAGCTACTCTGTGACGAAGCGGTTAGCCACATTTTCAATATTCATGTTTATATATAGACACATAATCAGAAACAGAAAATAGTTTTTACTAGCATATAAACATTAGAAGTATATAACAAAAATGTTTTCGCATCTCATCTTAGGACTTTCTAATAGAGCCTAAAGTCCTGAAAGTGCTGGCTTCCCAACAGAAGGAGAAGCAGACTAATGTGAAGCTGCATTTGCTGTGTGATGTGAGTTCATATTCACTTGTTTTCCTCGTTTCCTAATACAAATAGTTCCACAGACACTGTTTAACAGTGGATTTATATCTCTGTGGGATAGAATTTGAAGTTATCAGATGAGCTGTTTTCTCTTCCAGGTTTTGAGCATCAACATTAAAGATACACCCCAGTTGGTTGATTTCTTACTAGAATATGAGCAACAGCACAAAGAGCAGACGGAGGTGAGAAAGTGAAGAGATAGAAAGTGCAGTGGGTGATTTCTCACTATTGCTCATTAGAAAAGTACAATTTCTACTTCTTGTATCTGAGTTTTATTTTGTTGTTGTTTCTAGGATACTTGTGCTGAGTCCAGGAGTATGGCAGAGACAGCAGAGACCAGCCCTACGACGAGTTCCCGCTCTGATCTCATCCATCCTGACCATATCTTACCTGCTCTGCAAAGTTTCCTGGAGCAGCGCACAAGATTCAGGTAAAACCACAGACCATTATAAATGAATGAATCTCTTTAAAATGTACACTTTTCTATGGACATTTGAAAATAACACAATCCTGGTCATTTGAAGGGAGAGCTCAGACCACCATCTTTCCAGTTCTGGGCTTACACAGGCCCAGAATACTCAAAAAGATTTATCCCATTGGGCCAGTCTAGGCAACATCATCTCTGAGGACAAACTCAAACTGTGGGATGCAGCGGAGAGAACGCTAAAGCAATACCAGTAAGTGACAAGGAAAGAAAAATAGGATTGATCTGTTTCATATGAGTGATTTTTGGTGTGTGTGTCTGTGTGTTTCCAGTGCAGTGCTGACAGAGATTTCTGATCTTGTTCCTGAGATTGAGCGTCTGAGCCAGAGGAACAAAAAGCTGCAAATGAAGCTACAGCAGCGTCGCAAAGGTGTGTTGCTAGTTTGTTTATTATATTATACTTTGGTCATGGAGGTGATGTTGGCTTGGTATGTTCGCAGCATGATTATTCAGATGGTTGTGGGTGGCATGACTCACTTTAGAAGTAAACTTGAAGTAAATACACACCCAGATGAGGAGTGTTTTTATACAGCTTTGGCATTGAACTGTTGTTCTGCATGCATCAAAACAAACCCTGTACAATTTTCCTAACAAAAACAAAGAAGTTTCAATGGACTATAAGCCAGTTTATGTAAGAAATTGTAAAATGGATTTGTGTGTTTTAATTATATTTAAGTGCTTTTTAAGCACTTAAATAGATTAAAATATAGTTTGTTTGATAACAAAACAGATACAATATATTCAGTGAATCAAGGAAATAATTTTAAAACATCAGGTTGGAGGTCTAAAAACCTGTAATGACTTTTGTTTTTTGCCAAGCAATATTTTATTGATCAAATACCCTACTGAAATGATTAAATGATGGAGTCTTTAAATGAGAGAAAGCACATTCTCCTCCAATGCCAATACTACATTTTACTCTTCTAATGTTTGAAGCAAAATTTAAATGCGTTTTCCTGCCCGTTCTACAATTTTCCATCAAGTACCCTGAAATTCAGCCTAATAATTTTTCCTTTTTTTTGTCAACAAACAAACAAAAGGCAGTGATAAGATACTAAATAAGATTTGCATTTTTCTTTTTTCAATTGGAGCCAAATAATCAATAAAACAGACACAGGAAAACAAGAAGATGAAATGTAGCCACATCCACAGAACATCCACTCTAACAGAACAGTTGTCATCATCCACCTTAGATTAAGCAAGCAGAATTGAATAGTTTGTATATGATTTTTCATACATTAATTTTTTTTATTATTTGGATTGTCCATCCATCCATCCATCCATCCATCTTCTGCCGCTTATCCGGGGTCGGGTCGCGGGGGCAGCAGCCTAAGCAGGGAAGCCCAGACTTCCCTCTCCCCAGCCACATTTGCCAACTCTGCGGGGGGGATCCCGAGGCGTTCCCAGGCCAGCCGAGAGATGTAATCCCTCCAGCGTGTCCTGGGTCTTCCCCGGGGTCTCCTCCCAGAGGGACGTGCCTGGAACACCTCACCAGGGAGGCGTCCAGGAGGCATCCTGACCAGATGCCCGAGCCACCTCAACTGGTTCCTCTCGATGCGAAGGAGCAGCGGCTCTACTCTGAGCCCCTCCCGGATGACTGAGCTCCTCACCCTATCTCTAAGGGAGAGCCCGGCCACCCTGCGGAGGAAACTCATTTCAGCCGCCTGTATACGAGATCTCGCTCTTTCGGTCACGACCCACAGCTCATGACCATAGGTGAGGGTAGGAATGTAGATCGACTGATAAATCGAGAGCTTCGCCTTCTGGCTCAGCTCCTTCTTCACCACGACAGACCGGCGCAGAGCCCGCATTACTGCAGACGCCGCACCGATCCGTCTGTCGATCTCACGCTCCATCCTTCCCTCACTCGTGAACAAGACCCCGAGATATTTAAACTCCTCCACTTGAGGCAGGACCTGACTCCCGACCCGGAGAGGGCAATCCACCCTATTCCGGCTGAGGACCATGGTCTCAGATTTTGAGGTACTGATTCTCATCCCAGCCGCTTCACACTCGGCCGCGAATCGCTCAAGCGAGAGCTGGAGATCACGATCAGATGAAGCCAACAGGACCACGTCATCCGCAAAAAGCAGGGACCCAATCCTGAGGCCACCAAGTCGGATCCCCTCAACCCCTCGGCTGCGCCTAGAAATTCTGTCCATATAAGTTATGAACAGAATCGGTGATAAAGGGCAGCCTTGGCGGAGTCCAACCCTCACCGGAAACGAATCAGACTTACTACCGGCAATGCGGACCAAGCTCTGACACCTGTCGTACAGGATTTGGATTGTATTTTATCAATTTATTGGATGTTGGTAGGTTACTTATTGAGTTTGTTTGATTTGTCATATTTTTATAGAAAATACAAAGAGAGAGAGAGAGAGAGAGAGAGAGAGAGAGAATGATAAATAGTTTTTCATTGTCTGGACAGTAACATTTGTTTTTCATTTACATTAGTCACCCAGTTAAAACACAATTATGACTCTAATATAATCTATTTACATAGTAATGAATATGTCTTTTTATTGAACATTATACATTTGTCATTTTTCCGACAGGTTACCTGAAGCCATAATTCCCACTAAACATGGACATGAGCCTTTATGAAGAATACTTTGAAAAATGTCTTGCATTCATTTTGAAAAATAAACATAACATAAAATTACATTTTATTGGAAGTTGCTCATTTTTCAAGTCTAGAGGAAAACAGTTATACAGTTTAATTAATTCAAGACATAACAGTTGCTATGCAACAAACAGCAATCAAACATTCAAGGAATGCGTGTGGTTTTTGAGACTACCCAGCACTGCTGAACAGCTTGCGGCTGAGCTCTGAGGGCAGAGAGAAGAAGAGCAGAGCGAGGAAGAGCAGACCCATCGCAGCAGCCAGCAACACCATACAGTGCAGTTTGTAGTGTCTCCAGGCCAAGATACACAGTGTTCTCCATGGGCTCAGCAACCATGACATGCTGGTGTTGGGTCGACTGCACAGAGAAATTTACAAGTCAAACAACAGGAAACTTCCTTTCTGTGTTCACCTTCCATTTAAAACTCTGGTTTTCTAATCAGTACCGAACAGGCAATCGTAATGACTTTTAAAGCTCTTTCTTTTTTTTTTTTTTTTTTTTTTTTTTTTTTTGCTTTTGTCTTTTTCTAACCTGAAATGACCCCTTGTTGCAGTGGAACGCAACTCATTGATATCAGTGAAACTGAACCAAAATAAAGAGGTGGAAAAACCGCAGCTCCAGTGACAATTGATATGAAATGATCATTTTTAACACTTTTTAACATGTCTTTCATGGAATTCAGTTTATTTCAAATTGTCAAAACAAACTAAAAATATTGCACATAGTTCAACACATTAAAAATACACAAATTCATTGTAAAAACAGGCAAATTTACTTTAGTGCAAACCAAAATTATATTCAATTCCCCAACAAAGACTGCAACACAAATGAGGTCAACCATTAGTAAAGTTGGAATGGACATCATACAGCTAAAGTGGAGACAGATTGTTCAAACCCACTTTTCTATAACTCCACTCAAGTGCACTTTCATCATATTCCCATGAAATTCTCATTGCATCATCTGTTACATAAAGGACGACAGGGTGGATGATTTGTTCTGCATCGAGCTGAAAACACAAGTCATGCCAACACACATGACCTCTCAGGTCAGTTTTCACAATGATGCATGCATATTAACATCAACCTTGATTGTTATAGACAACAGTGACAAGCTCAGCATTTGTTTTTTACTCTGAGGACTTTGTCAGACCTGGTTAAGTAATATTTGCAAGTAATTCATGTCACTACTGGGAAGCGTTCCTTGGTGAGGATTTTACCACGGATCAGAGGACTTCAGAGCAGTTAGATAAATACACAAGAACAGAAGAACACTGACAGCATAAGAAATGAAATAAAGTCGGATTTTACTGTCCACATAGTAATAATAAAGACGTAAACATAAGTTAAATTATTTGCAAACATTGCTTGATCAAACTCTGACTTTGCTGCTCCGGGGATTTAATATGTAATACTGCAGTTTAACCAACAAAAAGTTCCTAGTTCCTTTTGAGGTTATTTTGATCTACATCTCATTAAGTTTTTTAGGAAAATATACATTTTTGTTCTTATTCTTTTATAAGTGTGCAAAGGTTGCAAGAGCTATAACAATTTAAAAGAAGGTAACACTTTCCTATAATCCCCCCTTTTAGAATTTATTGTCAATCTTGAAACATTTCAGAAATAGTTTTGAGATGTTGTAGATCTTCATAAATACTCTCTGTCACTTTTATTGTATGCAGATAGTGTATAACTTGTAAAACCATTTCTCAAATGTTCATGAAATACTTCTAAATACTAAATTGGAGGCTTAAAGTGTTACCTCAAAATAAAATATTTGTCCCTTTATAATCTTAAGCAATATCAAACTGTAGCAGTATAATGGGAGATCAGAGAGCATCACTTGAAATGAATGTACTTGCAATCATCTGACCACAAATCAGTTCCACTTACTAAATAAATAAAAACAAAGTTATACTTATAAATAAATATCCACAATCTTGTAACATTTTTAGACAAGGGAAGGTTAGACTATTGGGTACTTTGTGGCAAATGATTGCTGTTTAGTCAGTTCAAGGATGGAATCCAGATATTGAGAGTCAGATATGTGAGGCTTGTTGCAGATTAATTTGTAGTATTGAGCACTTTTTTTATTACTTGGGTGGAAAACAGTCAGTGTCATCCCTTCTTCTCAATGCTGAGGTGGAAGCTGGTAATAAACATCAGAGTGGCTTGAGGAGAAGAAAACAATTCCTCCCTTCTTGTAGATGAGTCAGCATCACCCCCCTCCTGTTCATCTGGCTTCTCCCCTCCCCTTCCTCCAAGCAGTGACTTAAGCACCCAGCAGCTTCTTGACAAGGTAGCCTGGCATGCTGTAGAGGAAGAGGCCCAGCATGATGAGCAGCAGCAGGGCCAGCACGATCTTGATGATCAGCCACTTGTAGCGGTTGCAGACCAGGTAGCGGATGGCTTTCAGCGGGCTCAGGAACCACAGGAAGGTGGTGTCTGGGCGACTGGATAGGGCAGATGGAGGTTTTACAGGAGGAAAATAAAGAAATGGTCAGGGAGGCATGCAAGTGAATCCGAAGTTGAGTTAATAAATGGTAAGGAGCAGTGAATTGGGGTCAATGGAGAAAGAAATGAGATAAAATGTGAGGGGATGAAAGACAGAAAGAGAAGGGTGGCATTAGTGGTTTGAAAGCTGTGTTGCATTTGTGAGAACCATTTGTCACTACAGCATGCTCACAATTCACAATTTTACCAATTTAATTTTATAGAAGCAAAAAAAAACACATCGCAAAGTAGAAGCTTTACAATCTGCAGAAAGGATATGTTGATAAAAGTGGATGGATTGATGAATGAATGATCAACATCTGCAAACACACTTTCCATGGGTCACTATTTTTTTTTCCACAATTTCCCCATCCTGCACATGATAACTAATGCGGGACTTAGAGGCACGATCTCTTCACTGTACATAATTACATTTTGCTCCGAGTCATCATTAGCATGCATGCAGAGAAGATGTGACTAACAAAACTTCTATTTATAAACAGTTTTTTATTTGATCCACTATAAATTCTCAGTTTATTAAATTTAACTTCAGAGCTGAAAAGTCAGCCCCATGATTTAAAACACTTTACCCACGTGCCATTTCATTACATACACCTGTGAATTCTAAAAAAAAAAAAAAAATCAAACACAACATGCCATGAAAGCCTCTATATGTTGAGGTCTTTTCCTGTTGGCCAAAAAGTTGAATACTTTTACTCTATGTTTATTATTAAGGTCTGACTGTATTGCATGTCATTGCAGTACTGTGAGTTATATATATATATATATATATATATATATATATATATATATATATATATATATATATATATATATATATATATATATATATATATATATATATATATATATATGTGAATTTATTAACATTTTCCATCAAGGTGCATTTATGAGCTAAACTGGAGATTTATTTACAACTGAATATCTTTACACTAAGAAAATTAAACCGCTCTCATGGCTTGATGTCTATTGCTGCTTTTCATACTGCTAGAGGAGTATTTGCTGAGGTTATAAGGAACAGAAGGGACCTGTTGCTGCGGTAACAGTGTTGCTTACTGGCAAACTATCACTCACACTTTACTGTTACATAGTTCAGGTTTAATATTTTCATTTGCACAGATTTTTATATCAGCATAAAATTGTTGCAAGACTCATTCAGCAAGCTTCTAAACCACTATATTTTAGTTAGTATTTTTGCATGCCTCACCCTCTTCTAGTAAAAACAATGCTGTCTAGATAAAAGCGTGAGTGAAACAAGGGTTGTCAGCTGAAATAATTCTTCTCCGTATATGTTAACAACTGTTTAATTAACATTACATCAGCATACTTGTGGAAATTACTGCCATTCAGCTTGTTCCCATCCCTGCAATCATACAACTTTTGCAATATTCAGTTTATGTAAAACACGCTTGCATCTTTCCATTTTAAACATGTGACATATTTGATGCTTAAATGGCGACTAAACACACTGGCTTGCACAGAGTTGAGACAAGATGAAACAGAAACTGGAACAGCGAGATCTACGCTACTTGTTAAGCAAAAGAGGACAGAAGAAGAAAGCAGACAAAACAGCTTGAATTTTGCACTTTAGTAAAAGCAGTTGAGTCCAGTAGAGACAGTGAGGAGGGGGCAGTGGCTACCAGCACATCAGGCCCCCAGCATCTTCTTGACCAGGTATCCAGGGATTGAGTAGAGGAAGAGGCCCAGCATGAGCAGCAGCAGTATCAGCCCAAGGGCCTTCAGGATCAGCCAGCGGTAGTTGTGCCAGATGAAGTAGCGAATGGACTTCAGAGGGCCCAGAAACCACATAAGACTGGTATCCGGACGACTTTGCGGAAGAAGGGGGAGAAAAGGGAGGGGAAGGAATGCAGATGAGGCAAATAAAGGGTTAAAGGGTGAGTCACATGCACAAAAAAAGGGAAGGGACAGGGCAAAGAAAGAGACAGGGAGACAGTTGAAGAGATGGTAGGAGGAGAACGAGTGTATAACAGTGGTCTTTGGACAGTGCAGAAAGCAACTCTTATCTTTATGAAGTCCAGAAGAAACTGGTAGAAATTAAAAATGCTCTTTGCACTGAGAGAATAAATTTCCAAAAAAATGAAGTTTAAGTGAAATTTGCTCATGTCTGTGTCTTCTTATGCTCAACCAAAACATTCACAAGTGTTATCTGGGAAATCCGTTTGCATTTGTAAGAGTAACATTGAAGTTTATACTACAGTACATGCTATATGTGTCAATGACTTACTTTGGTTTCTCTAGTGGGTCAGGCTCGTTACGTCCCAGTCCCACAGGACTTTTCTCTGCTTCCTCTGCTGTCACCAGGTGAAGCTCCGCCTCAACCTTACCCTGTAATCACAGGCAAATTACTTGAAATTAGTTTCGTCTCTGGCACAATGTGTGGTGACATTCTCCAGTCATGATCTTTTGCTGTGACTTACCGTGAGCTCCATTTCATCGTTCTCATCCCGAGCCACAAACGGCCACCATCCTTTGACCCTCTTCTGTTTGAAAATGGAAATAGTCGGCAGCTCATTCTCATTTCGGATCATGTTGAGGGAGCACTGCTTAGCTGTCTTGGCGCCACGAGGGAACCGGTTCAGGTCTAGCTCAATTGCACCTGGGAATTTTGATGAAAACAGCAGTCAGATCTTGAGGAAAATGTGATTCATGATGTGTTTTTTGCGTAAAAAAAAAAAAAGAAGGAAAGGTGACAAATATTTTAAAACACATGGATGATCAAGGAAAGAACAAACAACAAAAACAATGTAATGTAAAAAGAGAAGCAAAATTTGTAAAAGCAAAGAGTCAATAATCTAAAAAGAAAATATATATACATTTTTATCAACATTTGACTACGTTTTATGTTGCTGCTGCAAAAACACTTATTATCATTGACGACATAAAACCTTGTTTGAACCAAACCGCAAGTTTTATCATTGTTTCTCCAGCAGTACTGGCCGTTGCACAGCTGTTACATCAGGTAGCTTTATGACATTTACATCCTATTCATAGCATGCAAACAGTTTCATTACACATGTACCCAGTTGGCAAGATGATGCTGTATTGAATGATGCATTATAATAAAAGAAAATGCAAATACCCCCGTCCAAAAAAAAAAAAAAAAAAAAAAAAAAAAATCAAGCATTTTTTCGATTAGTCCTCACCCAGGAAGTCATCAGCTGAGAAGTGGTCTGCATCCCAGACCTGCATCGTGAGACGAGGGGGGATCTTGTATTCAGTCTCATCCCAGGAAAACATGGATTCTTTCTTGGAGATGACAATCTTCTCCTCAGCCACGAGGTAATCGAAGGGAAAGACAAAACGCCAGTTAAAGTTGCCCTCTCCGGTCAGGGAGTGGTAATGCACATCTGTGTCCTGTTTGTCTTCCTGCTGCCCTTTCAGCCATCTATGAAAATGATCATAGAAAGTATAGTTAGGTAAAACTTTGAACTAATGCGATGAGGTGATGCTGCTCATCTTTGAATTTTGGCTGTCATGCACTTCATCATGTAGGAACTTGCATCTGTAGGTCAGTTAATGTTATAAAATTTTTGTGATTTAAAGAAGTGCATGTTAAATCTAACAGTATATTAACAAGAGAGATGATGAATTTAGGTTATAGTCAAAATACCTATTGTAGCTCAGCCAACTGCAAATCAGATTTGTTTGTATATTATAATGTCAAATCTGGTTTTCAGTGATCCATAAAAACCTGATTTGATGTTGGAATCCCACACTCTTCACAAAGTCATGCATAGATAAAGCTTGCAGAAGTGCCAACAGTGAAATAAATTAAAAATGCTGAATGAAAGGTTAGAATTAACTTGCAAATCACAATTTGAGCATTTAAGCTCAGTATTGTAAGCCTGCTGTATTAATATAATATTGTGCGAGGCTGCCTGCTTGATTCAGGAGGAACAGGAGAGAAGTTGCACTCTCAGTTCTCAAAACGCATCACTTATATAAAAGGTCGAGATAATTAAAGATTATGGTCAGCCTAGAATGGAAACTGAAGACTTCTATAAAAAGTGCTATGATTTGGTAACTGAGATGCTTGAACTTGGCTGGGATAGTGACTGCAGTGACAGAGAGCACTGGGAAGATTTCCTTTTGATTTAAAAAAAAAAAAGAAAAAAAAAAAAAGAGGAAAATTGTGTCTGATTCATGTCACCCACCAACTGAATCATTACTCGTGTATGGCAACATTGGTTCCATCTGAAACATCCCCAGTACTCTTTTCAGACTGGTCACAATGCACAGTTTAGACAGCTGTTAAAGTCTAATCGTCATTTTCAAATTACTTCACAATCTGTTAGGGGTTGTTTGAGGATGGCACACTGTTTGTTACAGTACAGAGGTGACAAATTCATAGGTGACATCACATCAGCTGTGGGAGAAGGGAGCTTTGTTAAGAGATGCAGGAGTGAAGATGCAACAAATATACAAACATCAGAACATTATATGTAAAAAAAAAAAATATGTCAAATCCAGACTGCAAAACATTTTTAAAATGAATGGGGTTATGCCAAACAGACATGCATACCATCACCAAGCACTTTATTTGGGACACCTATATACATACCAGCATAGTGTTCAAAATGTTGTTCTCAATACAAAACAAAATCTTAACTCATCTTGATTGTTAAAACCACATGAGTTGTCTTTTCCATGCATCAACACACTCCCGAGGTGACAGGTCAGAACAGAATAACTAGAGTGGTTGTGGCTGACAGAAAAGCTTTGGTAACACTGATGTCTGCTCTTAATAACTGTCAGTCAGAAACAAACTTGAGTCTGCCATGATCTCTGGCTCAGAAAAACTATTGTTGAAAGCTGGAAAATTTATTCCACAGAGCCTTGAATTCTGCCAGAGGAGCACCTAGTCTCCTCTGGAGAAAGAGGCCCTGAAAGTGGTCATTTTTAGACCGAGTATCAAAATTTAATGCTAATTAAAACCATGTCTTTTTGCACACTTTGGTATCTTTCAGATAAATCAGTAATGATGAAATTACAACAGGTTTTTGAGGATAGTAGCTGGCAAAGGTTTATCTTCTTCTAATGAATAATTTCAGGATGATAGCTCATGATAGATAGGAAGTACACTTTCTTCATGCCAGGGAAGAAAGAGGAGTACAATGGAGTTTAGACTCCCCCAGTCCTGACACTATGCTATGCTGCATGAAGAGGAATGAGCTCCCTGGTATTACTACCTGGTATTAGTTGTGGTGCTGCAAATAAAGTGCTTGTTGAGTATACAGTAAAATGTGCTTTCATGCATTAGTTTTTTTTTTCTTTTTAACTATCTGAAAAGTCTTTATTCATGAGTAATGTCCAATTGCATGAGTAATGTCCAATTGCAACTTCAGTGCAGGACCAAACATGTTATATATATATAAACATGTTATATATATATATATATATATATATATATATATATATATATATATATATATATATATATATATATATATATATATATATATATACATTTTTATACATATTTTCTCAATTTGATTTTGAAATGGTGAGTGTACTTTTGCTCAGAGCCTTAACGTGGATGTTTGGGTGGTGGTATGTTGAAAAAGGCAGGAAGTGTTGAAGGGCAGCAACAGAAGTGGCAAAGCAAGATAGAAATTTTGTAGTTTAAATAGACCATCTAAATGAAAGGTATTAGGCTGATATGTGGTGTACTTTGCGTGGTAGCAAGGTAGCTGGAGTTTTCTGTAATCACTCTATCGATTTGAATTGGAGTGACCAAGAGATTATCTAATACATGTCAAATACAAATTGTTAGGATTTTCCTGTTTAGTATTTTATTTTTACATTTACGTTCACTAAGTCACATGCATTTTTGGCTTTAAACAAAAAACAGCCTGCTACAGACTAGCTGATAAATTTACCACCATTAAAATACCAAAACTTCATTAGTTTTTTTTTCAATGTCAAATGTTTACTAAAATTTAAAAAAAAAGTTTCAGATAAAGTGAGCAGAAATGTCAACTCTAATGTGTTGTATGAGTAGATTATCTATTAAAAACATGTAACACTTAAGATCATACTTTGCTAAGGATAAGTATTGTCACCCCATTATCACTCCAACAACTTAGCATTTTGCTGTTCACTGTGAGTAAATGGCTGCACGGTGGCGCAGTGGTTAGCACTGTGGCCTCACAGCAAGAAGGTCGCTGGTACGATCCTTGGCTGGTTTGGTCAGTGGCCTTTCTGTGTGGAGTTTGCATGTTCTCCCCGTGTATGCGTGGGTTCTCTCCGGGTACTCTGGCTTCCTCCCACCATCCAAAGCATGTTAGGTTAATTGGTCACTCTAAATTGCCCTAGGAGTGAGTGTGAGCGTGAGCGTGAGTGTGGTTGTTCGTCTCTCTGTGTCCCTGCGATGGACTGGCGAGCTGTCCAGGGTGTACCCTGCCTGTCACCCAAAGCCAGCTTCCCCGCGACCCTGAATTGGAATAAGCGGTTTGGAAAATGAATGAATGAATGAATGTGAGTAAATGGACAACACCTAGTGTACAACATTGTAGACTCCTCATCTCCAGTGGCCACCATATTGGCTATTAAATGGAAAAAGAGGTACAAACAAGCCAGTTGTCCATCTGGTGGAATAAAAGCAACCTAATGTCTGCACAGAAATTGATTTGTGTTACCAATGTTTAGGACATATTATTCATTCAATATTATTCATTCATTTTATTTACTGGATGAAGTTTGGTCCTGTATAAAATTTGTATAAACTTGTATTTTCAGTATGCTGATGGTAAGGTGTAAGACAAGCAAGATTTTGTGCCAGATGAAAACGATTAAAATGGAAAAGGTAAAAAAAAAAAAAAAAAAAAAAAAAAAAGACTCAAGAGGCTTCAGGAGCAGGAAAGCAAGGGATTTGTACGAGCCATGCGATGGAATCGTGTGTTTACCCCCTGACATAGATGTCAGACATCTTCTCTCCTGTCATGAAAGCATCGTCCTCTAGAATTACGTCATCAGTGTTCCAAATAATAACACGAAGCTCAAAGCTAGACACCAGCAGAGCATTGAACGGAGAAGAGAGAGAGGACGACAGACAAGAGACACACCACAAACACAGAGACGCAACACAAACACACACACAGAAAAAGAAAAAAAAATGGAAACAAACAAAAACAAACAAAAAAATGATTAACCGCAAAAAAAAAAAATTCACACACAGCTCACACCTGTGGGATGAGCTGTGTCGTCCCGCTGTACCTACCCCCTGACAAATATGTCACTGGACTTTTCCCCAGTGAAGTAATCATCGTCCTCCAGTATTACTTCGTCTGTATTCCAAATTATCACCCTGAGCTCATATCTGGTAAGGGGGGGAGGAAGGAACACATACACACACACACGGTTGCACTTATGTTCAACTTTAAAATATATTTAGGAGTCTATATTTGACATTAACCAGTTAAGCTAGACTCACCATAATATAACCTGGGAATAAAACTACATATTCTGTTGAGAAAGGCTTAGAAGCTTTGAAAAGCAAACAAAACATTCATTTACTACTGATTTTACTTGGATGTATAATTTCCATTATTAAAATGCAAAATATTCCAGGTAAGATTTGCTCAATTTCTCCCACTTGAATGTACCTCTTTGGTTTCCGTGGTGATATGTCAATCGCGGGTCCAGGAGCAGGTACATCCATAGGAAACATGTCCACCCACATCTCAATGCGTCCCTTTGAGGATAAAATATAGCTCTTACTACCCGACTGCTTTGTTTTATGAACCCAGACAAGGCGGCTCTTTCTTACCTGTTCGATTCCAGGCTTGTCGGGGTTCAGCAGGGGTCTCGTCTCCACGTGTTCAGGAATGAGCTTGCAGCCAACTCTGGGAATCTCCTCCCAGTGGTTCAACACTATCAATGCTAAATGCTCCTCAGTCTGCTTCTTCAGACCTGTACAAGCGACACACAAAAATAAAAACAAGTAAGTTGTTATAGGTAAAATATGGAATTGCTATATAAAATCTGAATCTATTAATCACTTGTACAATATGCAGGACAGTGTTGTCATGATGATTAATTTAGCTATTAAAAAGTAATGCAGGTCTTTTATAAGATCTCAGTTGTAGAAATGCAGCCGTACCGTTTTCATCCTCGATTTCAGTTGGTCCCGTAAAGATTCGATTTGCCACTTTGACTTTGCCTCCCGGCCCGTAATGGGGTCCATCAATCTTGCTTTCCTTGCAGAGCTTAGCCAAGATCTGACTGGGTTTCATAGGATCCCGCCAAACATTGTATCCATGGCTGAGATCAACAGATAACCAAAATGTTACCGAGCTGTGAGCTGTGAACCAACTGCTGTTGAATTAAGGAGACTTTGACAAAGACATTTTCACAACATGCCGTCATTTATTAAAAACTGAATTATTATTTCTTTCAAGGGGAGACAGAAATGTTTCAGATGGAGATATTACAACAACACCAACAACTTGTAAAGCATAAAAAAATGCTCTTGCTTACAGAGAATAGTTGGATGAAATGCCACAAGTGGCTCTGAATTTGCTATAAAACCGATTTTCCAAATCGATCTTTGTTTCTCCGATTAGGTCATCGGTGCCGACCAGATCCCAGTCATACACAGACACCGTCAGCATGGACTCCATGGGGAATGTGGCCTCAATGTCAAACGATCTGAGTTTCAAACAGAACCAATCAAAACGGGCAACAGATTCAGGTTCTGAATACTGTAGCAGAAAATATACGTTATTTTTTTCTCACAATTTAATAACTTGGACTTAAGTTTTATGGCAGACTGACAATGAAAACTTCCAAAAAGTGTACAATGGCACAAATATGTTGCA
Source organism: Telmatherina bonti (assembly GCF_933228915.1). Classification (NCBI taxonomy): domain Eukaryota; kingdom Metazoa; phylum Chordata; class Actinopteri; order Atheriniformes; family Telmatherinidae; genus Telmatherina; species Telmatherina bonti. Next base: position 19,392,509 of record NC_136614.1, on the reverse strand, counting down.
TAGAAAGCAGTTTTTTCTGGACTCACTTGCCAAACACGGGATTGAGTTGCTTGGAGATGTAGTTCTCTTTGTCCTTGACCTCTGACTTGCCCAGCTTAATGACGATGTATGGATCAGCCTTACCATTGATATCAGCAGGATGTAGGTCAGTAGCCTGAGAAGAAGATGAAAACATTGACTTCAAATCTTTTTTTTTTTTTTTTTTTTTTTTTTATGTTCTTCTTATTTTTTACTGTTAGATTGACTTCAACATCAAGACATCACCCACCCTGACCACATAGACACGGACAAGGATGTTGATTGGATCATTATGTGGAATGCTTTGGAACATCCCCATGTTCGGATCATATCCTGCTTCTCTTGTGATCTCCTCAGACAGGGGTAGCTTGTACATACATAAGGATCCCTGGATGCCACAAGAAAGAAAAAGCATACTTGTATGACATATTATCAGCAGTTGCACCCTTTTAAACGTTCATTCACGGTGTCTTCCAAACCTTAAATCTGCCAACAATCCTGTCATCATCCAGAGCATGTTCGTCGTCATCGCCAGCCTTTCCTCTGTACAAGTTGAATGAATGAAGCCAATCTTCAAAATTGCCAAACTCGCTCTCCAGCTCCTTGTTGTATACCTACATAAGTCAGCCGGTGCAAAAGATATGAATTCACTGGTTCATTACTGTGTGTTGGACAGCTTTGATCAACTATGCTGCTTAACACACTCACCACCAGCTCGTCCACTTTTGCTTTAACTGGTCGTTTCTCTGATCCCTCTGCAGGCTGACCCCTCTTCTTATCCTTGGAGCTCTTCTTCTCTTTGCTCTTCTCCTTCATTTTGGAGCCTTTCAGAAGAAGGTCATCAGGTCTGATATCTGATCAGAGGGGATGAATGGAGGTGGACAAGGGAGGGTTGGAGATATGAAGAGGGGTGAATGCAACACAACACAGCACGTTGTACAAAAGCTGACAGGTCTGTATATCAAGTTTCCTTGAAATCCTCTGGTCACACATGCTTGCATCAAATCATTCAGAATATCTGAGTAGGCCAGCTTTCATCTGGGTTGCAGAGCTTGGAGGTCAGGCTCATGTATAAAACATGGTTCTGAATATTACAACATTCATCATGTTTGGATTCACAAATAAAACATGAATAAAGGGAATGAAGGAGCGGGATATCAGCAAGCATAAACAACACTTGCATGCTTTCAGACAGTCATAAAGAAAATCAAATATCATGATTGTGTACACATTTGCAGAATAACTAAAAAAATAGTGACATATTTATAAAACTTGCAGAAAGAGAGGGCCATGGAGTTCAATACCTGCCATCTCAGCAGCTATCTCAAGGTCTTCTCTCTCCTCTGCTTCTGCCTGAGCCGCCTCCTGGGATCTGAGGGTCTGACAGACCAGACAAGAGTTACAAAGGATTTAAAGTGCAGGAGCAACACACGTTAAAAAGAGCTTATAGACGACAGAGAACCTCCTTCAGCGTCTCTATTGAAGCAAAATATTTAGACCACCAGTCTAGGACACTCTCATCTGTCTCATCCTCTTCCTCCATGGCACCCTTCTTCTTCTTCTTTTTCTTCTTTTTTTCTTTGTCACTCTCTTCCTCAGTCTGTGGAAAAAGGCGGAGATGCTACAGCTGTAAAAAGTGGTCTTGCTTTTCATTCATCTGCACACATCTGTACACATCCTAACTGGACAAATATCTTCTTAAGTTTACTCACCATGTCAACTTTCACAACAGCATCAGACATCTATGACAGAGGGCGTTACATAAACACAGGGATTAATACGCACAATGCAGGTGTGAGAGGCACATGTACAGAGGCAGTAACACTGAAAAGGGCTGGACATAAAGCAGGGCTACCAAGTCCAAATATATACACACTATCATAAACAGGATAAAACACACAGACTAAGAACAGAAGCTTACGGCATCTAACTTGACCACTGTGTCCATTTTTCGGAGTGGAGGTTCTGAGTCCAAGTTGACAATGATGTCACCTGCGGGGCGAGAGAAGGTGCGGGAAGAAAGGCTGGGTGAGGAGCGAAGCTGGGAGCTGCCATTGGTTAGGACCATGTAGCCATTCATTAGCTTTGCTGGGTGAAGCCGAAGGTTAAAGACAGCAGCAGCGGGCAACAGGGAAGGAAAGGACAGCCACGGAAATGCAAGAGAGGAAAAGATGGAAAAAGGATGTAGATAGGTAGTCAGGCCAAAGAGTAAGCAGAGAAATTGTCAGAGTTAATAAGGCAGATCAAGTCTTCTTTAGCGACTAGAGAAAAGACAAATTTACATTTACCAACTTCTAGATGAGATGTCGGTAAATGTACATTTTAACCCTTGTTTCCCATTATTCATCCACAACTAAAAAGAGCAGAACAAAGCCTAACACCACCTGAATTATTATATAACATTATCATCTGATTAATCTATTTTCAATGAAAGTACTGATGTGTCAGTGATAAAAAAAAGAAAATCTCACTGAATGGCTTAATTCCTAGATAAGTTTTTACTTTTTTAACAAGCTTATTGAACAAGCTGACAACAGCCTTGATGGGTTTCAGTTTGAAGCCCTTGTGTGACAGCAGTAAAATTAAAACAAAAAATTGTCCCAAAAAAAAAAAAAACACCCTGGGAACAGACTTTAGAAACATAGTGTCACAACTCACAGACTCATCAGTAATGAATCAGACTGTGGAGTGTAGATACCTGCAGTGGCCCAGTTATTGGAGGTCTTATCTGGAGGACTGTAGATAAAACGTCTCAGGCTGGTAACTGCATGTGACCCCACCAGGATATAGCGGCCGAATGCTCTGCAGTCCACCACCCGGATATTAAGTGGAGGATGAAGTAACTCATTTTCGGGGAGGTCCTATGGTATGAAATAGGGAAAGCAAAAATGTAACTTGATTTCATTCAAATCTAATCCAGTTTATTTATAAAGCATATTTAAAACAAACAGCATTTGCACTAAAGTGCTTTACAGTCATTAAAATGTAGGAGTAAAGATAATATAAAACTACAAAAATTAAATCCACAATAAAATAAAATCCACAGTAAGAATGTATAAACATACATATGCATGTACTCATGCGTACACATCTATAAATACATACAAACATGGACACACACACACATTGCAAAAAACATTACAAAAAGTCCCACAATTAAAGGAAAATGGCAAATGAGAACAAAGATGTTTCTAAGAGAGATTTGAAAATAAGCACTAAGAGTCTGACATTTAAAGGCAACTTCTTCCAGAGTTTATGTGCCACCACAGTAAAATGTCCCTTGAGCTTGAGCCTTGTCACAGGACAGCCAAGGGGAGCTGCTCAGCAGACGTTAGGGGCTGCAAAGGGACATAAAGCTGAAGCAACTCTGACAGGTAAGATGGAACAAGGCCGTTTCGACAGTAAGCTAAAATGAGAATTTTAAAATGAAGTCTATAATGCACAGGGAGCTAGTGAAGGGAGGACAAAACTGGGGAATGTGCTCACTCCTGTGTGCTCCAGTTAAGAGACAAGTAGCACCTTATTGGAACAGAGTTCTGGCTAACACTAATACAAGACAGATTTACAATAATCCAGGCAGGTTGTGACAAAGAAAAAAGCTATTTTTTCCTTTCATGCTGGAATTGTCCTTAACTTGGATATCTGCCTGAACCGAAAGAAGCCTTTCTGATCCGTAGAGCTGATGTGAGTGAGGGAAATAATAAAAGGGATATAATATGGCTTAAACACAGCTTTCTAACAGAAGGAATAAAAAATAGACTTGTGCACTTACGACTTCAAACCATTTCACCAGGGTGCTGAAGTTAGGATTCTTCTTGTAGTTCTGAATGAGGGCTGATTGAACCCCACGACCTGCACACTCTATGTCTACACGGGGTCGATCCACCTGAGCTAAGTTGATCCTCTTCAGGTCCCTTAATCCCCAGAACAAAACCTGTACCATAAAAGAAAGCTGCGGTAACAAAGGGGATCTTAAGAGGTGAAAAACACAGCAGTAGGTCAATTTCACCTCTATGCGGTAGCGGCTCAGAACAGGTCGAATGCCCAATGGAACTGGCAGGATGGGTCCACGCTCTGAGTCTGTTGGTCCTTCGAGTCGGGGAAGGTCAGCCCTGCCTCCTGGACCAATCTAAAACAGGAAACCAGGATGACAAATCTGGGAGCACATCACGAAATATTTCGGTTCATTTTAGATTTGCTTAGTGTAGCAACTTCAAGAAGAATGTGTAGAAATCAGCCATGTTAGCAGACTGAAAAAAAGAGTGTCACATAAGAGTAAGACAAAGTAAGATGAAAAGAGGATGAAAAGGAAACCTTTATTTGTGGAACAGCAAAGTTATGGACAGCGATAAGAGCACGTCTGATTTCCTCAGCATCAAAAGGTATCTGTAGGTAGCAGGAGGACAAAGAGAGAGTAAATGGTGTTTAAAAGGTTAAGAAATGCGAATTTGAGAGGACGTGGAGAAGGAAACGAAGGAAGAAAAAGCATGAAAAGTAAAGAAATGACTTCTTAATCTTATGAGAAGATTCTGATAAGACCAGAAAACCAAATTAACAATAGCTGAGATAAGCC
>NC_136614.1:19362918-19382918 GCF_933228915.1 Telmatherina bonti | reverse complement strand
GCGTGCTCCTGATGTAGCGCGGTGGCGGGAGGCGGGGCTTAATGCGGAAGAGTCTCAATCCACTCGTTTTGCCCACAGGCTGATCTGACAGCCTACGGAGAGGGTCGGTCTGAAGTAAATAAAGCGATTTGTGACAATAACTCGATCAATCCCAGCCCTTCTGGGCTCAGAAATAAAAATAAATTAGCCTGAAATGCACATAATAGTTCCACTTTAAGTGAATTCCCATGAGTTATTATTCATCTTTACTTTATCATTCAAGTTTTTCTCTTTCCACCACTGATGCACTATTCATGATCCAACTATGTTCTTACAAAAAATATGGAATCTTGTTGAATTTTCTCTAGATCAGGGATGTCCAATGTTGGTCCTCAAGGGCCAATGTCCTGTAGGTGTTTGAAGTATCCCTTTTCGAACAATCCTGGCTCATGTTAATTGGATCCAACAACCAATGAGGTTTTGCCCAGTGACTGATTCATATGAGTCAGGTGGGTTGGAAAAGGTATACATTGAAAAACCTGCAGAATTGTGGCCCTTGAGAACTGAGGCTGGACACCAGCTCTGCTCTAGATACACAAAAAAACTGACCTGAAGTCTAATACAAAAATTGAACCAGATAAAATTTTATGAAGACAGTATTACACATGTATTAATGTAATACAGGTTTTAATAGTAACCATGTGCTTAAGAAAGTACTTTCCTTGTTTGGCATTTAGAACAACTATTTATTCACCGAACCACAGAAACTAACAGCTAACTGATGCACGAATTCAGACTTCAGTATTTCTCTCTGCTCTTGTTTCTTATCTCTTTCTAAATTAGAGAAACATGAATCATACCATCTCTCTCATGCAGGATTTGAGCCGCTCTCGATCGAGTTTGGTTCGGCCTGACTGGTTCACATCCTTGTTGGCGAGTGTCACAAAGCGGCTGCAAAGAAGCACAGAGGAGTAAAATATTATTTTGTATGAAAAAAACCACATGTTTTTGTCTATTGTGATTTAACAGGGACAGAGAAGTGTTCATTGCACATGAAAGCATTGGAAAAGGCTTTGATTAAAAAATTGACCATAAAATCATTAAGAGATAAATAGAAGCAACAAGGACACTGCTGATTAATTCAATTATGACACTCACAAAAATGTCTTAAACAGGAAGGATCGTGAACAACCAGCTGTCTTTATCATGAAATGTCAGAGACAAAATGTCAGTATTGCCACTTAACATTAACCACATACCATAACACAATAAAAATGTGTAACCTCTGCTAAGGAGGTTATGTTTGTTTCTGCATTTATCTGTCTGTTTGTTAACAACTTTATACAAAAACTCCTTTGTGGATTTTTATGATTTTCTTTCTGAAAATGGGTCTTAGTCAAACTTAATCTATTAAATTTTTCTGGTGTTCTGGAAGGACAGGATTGTGAACACAGGAATCTGGGTGGAAATGAGCTGCTTGGCAGAGGTCTGTGCTCTCTGAGTGCTTTTCTAGTTGTTATATTGTTTACCTGCAGCCGACACTGAGCTCCTCCAGAACTCCCCTTAGTCTGCGCTCTGGAAAGGCCTTCTCTGTCTTAATAATCTCTTGAACATCATTCAAACCCTCCTCCTGTAAACACACGCAAGAAAATGCAGCTCATAACACATTAAGTTTTCAGCACTAGGACATTAAAGTCTAAAAAATTTGCTACAAGATTTAGATGCCATTTGCTTATATTATTCCTACTGTAGCAAAAACACAAAAGCTAGACTGATCAATGCAGTAAAATATAATATCTGGTTGTTATTAAGCCTTTGTTTGCATGTTAGCTTTGCACTGTTAAAGTGACCTGACAACAAGAAAAGAGGATTACTGACCAGCTTGTCAGCGATCTTATCCATCATGTTAGAATTGTAAAGGCGCCTTCTCTGGTCCTGCCACCAGCTCTTAATGTAGACACACGGCTTCTTCTCAAAGTAGGGGAGATGGAAGTAGTTTCTGTACAGTTGAATTAAAGAAGAACCTTTAGATTTTTATCATATTTTATCTAATCCATTTTATCACATTGGGGCAAACTCATCAAATCCTTGAACCTTACTTGTCTGTGATGACAGGCTTCATGAGAGGAGTTGAGGACACTGAGACAAGGTCCCTGTCCTCGTCCGCCTCGTCCTCACTGGAGTTCTGGATCAGCTCGTTCTCCTCCTCGTCACTCTCCCCATCTTTCTTTTTCTTCTTCGCAGAGGAGGATTTGCTCACTCCATCTATCTGGTTGCCATAGTTACCTGCCGAAGGAGCATTCCAGAGAGTGCACATGGTTACTTCAGCTATTGATTTCTGCTCACTGTCACATTTCTCTGGCATGTGTGGTGACTTGTAGTAAGCAGGTCAATAGTGAAGTCAAGAAAAAAATTGTAATTACCTATTGTGATCTCAAAACTGATTGCCTTGTCACCAATCTTCCTGTCGATCATGGTGGCCTCCAAGAAGGAGCCAAAGAGGAAGAACTCTTCCATTTTTCCCGTTGCACTCTATAAATCAATTCATTTTGTGATTGATTTATAACAAAATTTATTTGCACCATATTCTATAAAGTTTTTATTCAGGTATGTTTCTTTTATCAACATTCATCTTTAAAAAGTATTCTTTTGAGAAAAATATAAGTTTGCTTGACACAGCGGTAAGTTTGCGGCAGCATTGTACTGTATAACCTCAAGTAAAGCAGAGATGTTCCTGCAATGGTTCTGATTCAAGTCATTTCACTAAATTTAACATCTCGTCATGTTTTTGGGGTTTAGATTTTTGCACTCATACACGTTTAGTTCTGGTATACTGTTTTATTTTGTAGATTTTCCTTTGTGAGCTCTGTTTTGCTTTCTGCTTCCTATACATTAGTACAGGTTCAGTGGCTTCCCCTGCTCCCTCTACAGTCACCTGTGTATTCATTCTTGGTTTCTTTGCCCATTGCTAATTCATTTTCATTTCATGTCAAGTACTGCTATTGTCATGTTCTATGTATCTTTTTGGTGTTAAAACCATATCTTCTTCACTTGCTTGCCTCCCGCCTTGTTCAGCCTGCACTTGGGTCCGAAACCACCACAGAACCGGACACATCTAAATAATTCAAAATCATGGAATAGTACAATTCATTTTTGTATTATAAATTAAAAGCAGTTTCAGAATTTACATTGATCTTTGAGTTGTTACCTTTCCTCAAATGACCAATTGGTTAAACTCACTGAAGACATTTACAGCATGGCAATAACCAATATTTCTGATTTCCCTGATGAGCAGTTAACACATGTGCCAATACAACAGCAGACTGGAGCATCTAGTGTTTACTGTGAGGTTGTGAGGTCATAAACAGCACTGGGTCAAGATAACAGTTTAGATTCTGGTTGCAGAGGTGATGTTAATAGTGCAGAGTCCACCAGACTCAAAAAAATACAAAGATGAAAAACTGCCGCCCAGCAATACCAGCATGTCTCCTCACCTCTGAGATATTAGAGATAGTCTCTGCCTGGACCTCAGTGGAGCTGATGATCTCAGGTGAAGTGGTGTCCAAAACCTCAACAGCTACAGACAACAGGAGACGTGCTCTGAAGGAAACTCCTTCACCAAGTCCGTCATTCAGGTCTTGATGCTCATCCATGAGTGTGTAGTGACGAGTCGAGCCATACATGTTGACCCAGGCTGGGCCCAGTGTGGGCAAGAACCCTAATGAAAATCAGGAGGAAAGAGAAAGACATGTCATTTTTTAATATTAAGAATGTTTACATCCCAGTGGATAAAGGGTTTTACTAAGTTTTGTTTATCAGGTTTAACGCCATTAAACTGAAGCAGGCATTAGATGAGGGTTAAAGAGGTCATGGCTTAATTTACAAGTTACAACAGCCAATTACTAAACACAATGAAACCCTCATTATCTTGTTAAGGCAGAATAATTAATCCACCGGACAACTAATCATTGTTAATGAGACAAACTGTTGCCCTTTGTGTTTTGACCAATACCTTTATCTCCATCATTTGATATCTTGCGTAGATCAATGAAGTGGGTTCCTATAGCAACATCATTGACCTTGTCTGAGTCTCTGATTTGGACCTTGATTCTTTTGCAGAGTGGAGGGAACAGCTCAGTAAAGATGACCTGCTCATTCCAGATTGGTTCATAGCTGCTCTTCTGGACTGAAGTCTTTCCCTAGGGACACAAAAAGGAGAAATAAAACTCAACTTATTGAGACAAAAAAAAATCATGTTTTTTTTGTAATGCTTGGTTCTTGACAAAAGCCACACTATATGAATATTGTACTTAAACATTGGTATTCAAGTCCAAAATAATCATAATCAAACGGGCAACTTTGAGCCCTCAAAGTATTTCATGGAGCTCATATATCTTTGGAAAACTGGAACAACATGGACATATGCATGTCTTGAGAAGTTCTGGCTGAAATGGCTTTTATCTAGTCACGCTAAAAACAGTAACCATCTTGGTCTTTTGTTGTTAAAGAAGAAGTCAAATTTGGACCAGTAAGAGGAGCCTGATCTCTCATCAGACAAAAATACATATCTTTGATGACTACTGCCTAATTAATCGGGAAACAGTTTTCAGAATGTGCTCCAGCAATATTTGCAGAAGTGTGAAAACTTGCTAATGGCACGATCATAGCAAGTGGAAAAAGAAAAAAAGAAGTTGGCTTTAATAAGTGATAGCGCCAGAAATGCTTTGGAGTAGGTGCTTAGCAGCCAGCAGCGCAATGGAGATACCTTAAAACCTGCGCTCTGGCTTCACCTTTTATCCAGTGACAACATTTATCTTTCACTGTATGCATGTTGTTTCATAAAAACAAAACCAGTTTAAACTTTTGACACACGAACCCATTCACATTTAGTGGGTAGGAGTGTTCAAACATTTCTAATGGTGTGTACACTAAAAAAAACTTGTTCATTTAAAAAAATGTTTATTTATTTATCTATTTAAAAAATCAGACACTGTATGCTGATAAACCTTGGTCTTCTTTTATCACTATATAAGTCTTTAGATGTTCCACACAACTAAGTTAAAGAGTAGTTACAACTGTTGGTTAAAGCTAACAGTAGTGAGTTAAAACGATCTTGCATAAAGCTGAGTCGTTTAAAACCGGATGTAATACCATAAGAGTGATGCTCAGGCATGTGTTGGTTTCTCCAAATCCAGAATCCTGCATAAACCCTCCATAAGAAAACAATTTGCACACGTTTTGCCTTCGTAAAACAAGAAACACAGCCTTCCATAAGAATTATTTTTAATATTGACATTAGGAAAACACATCTCAGCATGTATGAGATTATGCAAGTTAAGTCTTTTCATGTAACCTGTTTAATCCGCAACATCGCCACCACTTCACTGAATGTGCGTTATGTAATACACATTTCTAACCTGCTAAGCCTGTTACACATAGCAGGTATCCAAAGAAATAGTTGTCAAGGGTTTTATATGATAATAAAGTTTTTGCTAAATGTAATATTTATATCGTCTTAAAACCAGTTTACATAGTTTGCAGGAAGTACTGTTGTTAATATCTGTGTGTGTGTCACCTCGACAAATCTGATGCAAACCAAAAATTTGCTGCTCTGTTGTTTATACATTTGGTTAATATTAGTTTCACAATATGAGATTCTTTGCATCTGACAGGTATCCATATACTATCAAACCGCCAATGTATTATGTATTTCAGGTTTGCTGTAAAGTTATAACAAAACAAAATGGCTAAAACAACAAAGACTAGAATGAAAAAATACCTTTTGACCACCAAATTGCACTTGAACATAGGGGTCCACCAGGTCTCTGTTCTCTCCTATGAGGGCCTTTTTCACATTTGCCATGATAGTGGTGTTCATTTTAGGCAGTCCTTCAGCACGATAGATCTTCACATAAAACCTTGCCCATTGTCGCTCTGCTGGAATACCCTCTGGGAGCAATAGATTTCTAGAAAACAAACAACAGTAGGAAAGCATGTAAAATTTATCAGAGTTAATAATTACATTCTCTGTAGGAGCAATATTATTTATGGAAAAAGCTTCCAAGAGATATCTGATGTCTGATATCCAGTATTTATATTAAATAAAGAGCATGAAATAGTTTGAGAAGTGCTATTTGCAACCGAGTAAATTCTTACAGATTAGTAATTATTTACTGCTGTCTCTTAGTTTAAAGATCAACTATACTGTATGAATACTTTTCCATTTCATATAATTACATTTTTACATTACAAACATTATAGATTAATTGCAACATAAATACTTTAAAGGTTAACAATCACTGAATACAAATATCTCACCAGTAATTTGTAATGAATTTCTCCAGGTTAATTTAGTTTTGGTTATAGAGCAAAAGTTTTCTAAAAAAAAAAACCCCAAAACATTTCAGGGCACTGCTAATGTTTAAGTGGACACTTGATTAATACTGTTGTATACTTTGACAAATTGAGTTTTTACTTGGCTGATATTTTTTTTTTTTTTAAAAAACGGTATCTGATCTCACAAGAGGTTATTACCCCTCTATGTCATCCTCATCCGTCTCATTGGCTTTATGTGGGGTCTTGATGTTGTCACCCTTCCCCACCACAGCAATGTCACATTTTATGTATCCTTTGCACCCCGCTGTGATATCATTAGGATCAGACAAGATTGCCCATTTGTGGTAAAACTGGTGTTCTGAAACAGATGTCAGGAAATTAATACATATTTATTTAAAACATTTGCAGGGCTGAGAGAAGGAAAACTATCATTTACCAGGCTGGGAGTAAACAGTTCCAACATCCATCTTGAAGGTTCCCACCAGCGTTCCACTCCGTAAAAGGTTTTTAGAGTGAATAACCTAGTTAGAAAACAAAAATAAAATAACAAAATAGATAAAAAGTTGAGTTTCAGCCATACAAAGTACAGAAGTCAGCGTCAAATGAAGTGCTGCATACTACTTTAAACATAAATAATAATGATAATGATATCTTATCTGTGTTATTAAGTATTGAAGGACCAATGAGTTTTTCCTAAACTACAAATGTTAGGTATTTAGAGTGAAATGTTAACAGGTAATTCATCATATGCTCTACAAAGGAAACAAAATTATGACCTGAAAGTGTGTTTTTATTGTTGTACTGTAGTGCTTGCATGTTTTGTTATGGATAACTCACTGAGAGCTTGATGATCTTGTCAAACATGACGTCAGGAGGGACGTGGAAATCGAATACAAAATACTGCAAGTAGTAAAAAAAAAAAGTGATTTTCATTAAAACGTGGTGGCTCAAGCCTCTCTAGTGCTCAGGGAGCGTTGAATAACACATTACTCCTTCTCATTTGTTTTGGGAGTCAAACTGAAATGGTCTCTAGATAACTTTGCTGAATAAAAAAGACATCAACAAAACAACAGATATCAGGAAGGTTAAACAGAAATGTAATATTGATATTTCATATTTTGTACGAAAGTCTTAAATCAGCTATAAAAAATACAGGAATTTGAGAGATACTACACACTTTTTTCCATATCTTGTCTGATTTTACATTTACTATTATCGTTTTTGGATATTGATTAGTGGTAACACGGAGAACAATGGGCTGCAATTCATATAAACCACAGTAGCCAATCAAATTCTTGATATGAAAACAATGACCAAATTATCTGTTTACCACCTGAAGAATATATCTAGAAACAGGGGACTGATAAGCTCCACATAATTTGTAAAAACTTTATCATGATTTGTTTTCAGGAGGCTTGGCGACTGAAATGGAACTTTTACCAATCTCTTTAAGAAATCACTTATTAGCTGGTGCAGGAGCCAAGCCAGTCCCAATGAGGGGACAGAGAGTGTTAAGAGATCACTTGATCACTCTGCTTTCCAGTTAGTCCAACAATGGTGGATTTCAGTCCAACAAGAAGAATCAATACAGTCAGTCAGTTTAGTTCACTGCAGGGCAAAACAAAAAAGATAGTCCATCTTCAACTACACTAATAAATTCAAACCCTATCCTTACAAAGATCTGCTGCTGTTTAGATACTAAAACTATTAATATGGTGCAGAAGAAAAAAACAACAATATTGTGCTGTTGGGAAAAATAAATGATAGATCTCCTGTACACAAACTACGGTTCATTTTCCATGTCCATTTGGTTTATGTCTTTATAACTGTGACCTGAAGAACAACAAAGAAGCCACAATATTTTAAAGATTAGATAACAATTATAAAGTAATAATAAAGCAAACAGGAGTTGCAAAATGATACAGTCCTCATGAAAGTTGCTTTTTTTTTAACCTATACATAGAATCTTATGATCCATTGCACCTTCACAAATGCACCCAAAAGTCACAAATCAAAATACTATTAAATTTCAACTAATCTGTCACACTAACCTGAGTTGAACATTTTTAGGGCCTAAACTGTATGGACAGATAAGGCAATGATTGAGAAGAAATGCATCGTGTCACACCTACGCTGGAATATTTCATGTTTGCAAATTTAAAGAAGCTCTAACCTCATTGTAGTATGGACAGTTGGTGGACTCCTTCATCGACGTATACTTCTTGTCATCCCCAATCTCCACACACACCACAGGATCCATGTTGAGGCCTATGAGCTGTCGAGCCTCAATAACTGTGATGGAGATCTGATGAGAGACGTCAGTTCATCAGGTCTGGCTCTAAACCTTTAAACAAAGTGAAAGTCTCCACAACGACAGATCATCGATACAATCAGGATAAATCATTCAGCTGTTTAGTAATTAGTCTGAGTAATCTGCTGGGAATTCCTGCACCATTAAGTGATCCAAGTCATTTGGTTCAGTTCAGCCGTAATGGACAGCTCTCTGTTACTAAACGGGCATTCATTTTGTCACACTGATGGCTTTTAAAAGTCAGAGAGATTCATCAGTGTTTTGATTATTGGCTGCTATATTTACACAATAAATCACATGCAATTACCAAAACATCATAATTTCCAAAGGCAGGTGGTGTCTTAGAGCCGCATGCGACTCTTTAGCGCTGCCCTAGTGGCTCCCTGGAGCTTTTTCAAAAATGTTTGAAAATGGAAAAAGATGGGGGAGGGACATATATTTTTGTTTTGATATGGTTCTGTAGGAGGACAAACCTGACACAAACAGTCTTAACTATTTCCAATGCTGTAAAAATGTGTAGAATAAATATTAAATTTCAACATTTCTGTCAAGGAAGATTTGCGTCAAAGCCTGCGACACACGTAGCCTATCAATCAGCAGGGCGGGATGCCAGGCAGGTGGCGTTGTAAACAAAACCGGCGGCTGTGTGATGCGCCGTGGATCCCAAAGGGAAAAAGAGAAAAGTAACTGAGGAGAACAGAGGATTCAACGTTTCTTGGACCAAATCATTTGCATTCATTGCCAATGCGGAAATTGTCAAATAACAAAAACAGTAATGTGGAAAGACATTTCCAGGGAAAGCATGCTACATTTGCAGCCGAGTACCCCGTTGGGAGTGAGAGAAAAGTGCGATTGCATTACTTCTGGAGAAATTAGAGGAGCGCAAAAATAGATTTAAGAAGTGGACTGCATCTCCAAACTCCACTACTGCTGCAAGTTTAGTTGTAACCCGGGAGATAATAAAGCGTGGAAAACCTTTCACAGATGGTGACTACATGAAAGAGTCATTCTTCAACATATCAGAACACCTACATTTTATTATTAAGGCTCATTATGTATTTGTAGCTAACTTAGTCATTTTGATAGTAGGCTAATAAGGCTAATATAGATACATAAAGTATGTGTTGCCTTCATGATAAGGCTTATGTAAGGCTTTTAATTTTTTGCGACTCCAGACATATTTGTTTTTTGTTTTTTTGGTCCAATATGGCTCTTTCAACATTTTGGGTTGCCGACCCCTGGTCTAGCATGTAAAAAATAAATAAATAAATAAATAATAAGATTGATAATAATAGGAAAAATAATGCATTTTTTAAATTAAATGCCGCTTTTCAGGAGCTCAAAGACACTTTACACAATAAAAGACAAGTGAAAAACAAGGCAAAAAAGACAACAAGCACATAAAAGAACATAAAGGTATAAAACGTAAAAGAAACATAAAAAAGTGAACTATAAAAACATACATAAAAAGTGATAAAAGTAGAGCGAAACAGGTGAGTTTTTAGTTCAGATTTGAAGATAGCAAGATCTGTGGTGTCTCAGGTTTTATGTTTAGTCTTGGGGACATTTGTTGAGTGGAGGGTACATGAATGAATGTAAGGGTAGAGCATATTTTTTAGGTAGCAGGGAGCCTAGTTATGGGGTGCTTTGTGGGTTAACAGGAGCAGATGGCAAAATGAGCTCTGGTGTAAAACTAATACACATTGATTTAAAGACTATAAAGCAGTTTATTCTTAAATTAATAATGTGCATTGTTGTCAGCATAGTGCTATGGTTAAACTTCCATTATCAGCTGACGTGTAATGCTGTGGGAAACAACCCTGGTGGGTCTTTGAACTATAAATGGTTTTTGAATCAATGGTGCAAAGGCTCATGGGAAAGTTAATGTGTCTGTTGTGATCATTAATTCCATGATGATTTGACTAGTCAGCTGTTTTATGATAAATAAGTGTTGAGAGGTTTCAGTGCCTCTAAGGCTGATAAGAGTGTTTTAATTGCATTAATAATATGACAAAAGTTCCTCCCTCGGTCAGTGATTTTAGTTTGATGTAAGACTGTGGAAATGGGCTGCTTACGGTAAGAAACCTTTCAGTTATTCTCTTAACAGTGTAAATGTGTCATTGCATTAATATATTTACATGGCCTTACACACACACTTAGACACCTGATAATTACCTGATAATCCACCGGTCTTCCAGAGCTAGGTTCCATCTTGATATCTGGCTTTGACCTGAAAAGATACAGGACAACAATTTCTCTTAACACAGTGGATTCTTTTTGGTGCTTTTCTCTACCTTGTGTGAGTATGTTTGTGTCATTATTTAAGACCTTTTGTTAGAAACATTGGTGGTGACGGCAGTCACAGATGCCAGCGAGATAGTGTCTGGGTCCAATGTCCCCGCAAGTCGAATAGCTTTCTTGTCCAGGTCCTCCATGTCTAGGACTGCAGGCTCATCTGCTAAAATCACCCAGAATTACAAATTAACAGATGGTACAGTAAGGATACATAAGAGTAAACACACACTCACACATATCTCCTTACTTCGTCATCAGATTTCAATTTACAAGAGACTAAACTCATTGCTTTACCTGCTCTCTTGTGGTCATCTCTAGAGCTCTTGATCTTGCCAAGTTTCATGGCTGAGAAAACTCCCTTCCCTGCTCTAAAAACGGAAATAAAAAAGTAAGTTAGAAGTTGAAAGTGATCTGTCACAGCTGATTCATTCCCACTGAGTCAGTCGACACTTTCAGAGCTTTATTTGCTCACTTGCTAACCAGAAGTGGTCCGATATAATCAATCACAATAACGCAGTTCACGATGAATCCAACATGATGTTAAAATATCAAAGACAGCTTCATCCCTTTGCTGGATATATGATTCCAGTTGATTCAATTCTTCACATCAGCACCAACCAATTCTTCCAACCATCAATCACAAAACAAGAGTATCCTGTGTCTCCACATTGATAATATCTAGATCATATATCAACGCTGCTACAAAGAGCAAGTGATGTCATCAGCTGAGTGACAAATGAGGGGTTTTAATAATTAAAACCGAGTGTAGCTGTCCAATTTTCTACGGATATGGATACATGTCAGGAAATTAATGAACAGGAGGGTTTTGCATTTGTTTCCTCAGGCATTCAGAGTCGAATGTATCACAGTTCAGCTTCTGCTTCGATGTTTCCATCATTGTTCCAAAGCAATCCTTAAAACTGATTTTCGGCTTGAAGTACAGAAAACATGGAAAGTAATGACGTCTTCTTTAAGAGGATATCAGGAATGCTGAGATTGATTTGAAAGCAGATTTCAATGCTGACTGAAAAGGACTACAAACAATAAGCATTGAGAATGGAAACCAAAAGAAATGATAACTCAAGAAAAGTTTGACCAGTTTGACTCACCTCATTGTCTAAATTTTCATTAACAGTGATGCAAATGCATCCCTGAATGTAAAGCAGAGCAGGAATGTAGCAACTGCTTATTAATCAGGTAATCAGGTAGATTCTTTAAAGTGAAGCTCCAGTTTTAGATGAAGTTAGTGGTACTTATATTCTCTCAAATGTATTGATTTGCTGTTTTTAATTTCCAGTTATATATCCATCTTTTTTGTAAACTGGAAATATTTCATGTAGGTATTGAATTAAAAACTGATCATAAAACAAATTGACAGCAATAATGTACTTGTATGGATCTGTAATCATAAGCTCAGAAACTGCAGACACACTATGACTAAACTATGAATAATTACAACACACAAAAACACACACAAAAGTTTTTCATACATACCACATCAAAGACACTATCGATCCTATACAACTCCACAGAGCGCTCAGATCACCATAAATCCACTTCAAGCCTCTTGCGGTATTTTAAACTATATTTCCATGCACACCTGTCAGGTGAGGAAAGTACAGACCACACTGGAAGATACAGTAACTGTTGGATGGATCAGTTGATGGTGCAGGTAAGAGAGGAGGGGAGGAAGAGGAGGGGGAGAGGAGGAAGTGAGCTACAAGGAGAAACAGAGTAAGATATTCTCTTTTGTTATGATGCGTCACCTCTTTTTTCACATTACAATTTTCTGCATCAATTATATTTATTTATATATTTATTTATATATATATATATATGTATAAATCTCAGAACTGATTATTTCAGGTTTAAGTGAAATGATTCTTTCCTTATATTAAATGTCAATTGCGCAACGGGTTAGGTACTTTTTGGTAAAATTTCTTATGCCATAATGCACCAAATCTTCACACTGATGGAAATACTGAAACTGCAGAGAGGTAACACTTCATGAATTTCCACATGAATGTTGCATACAGCTCCAAAACTGCATTAAATGTGATTTTACTCGTGAACTAATTAGTTACCCATGCAGTTACACAGATTCCCTTCATGGAAATTTGCATTTGTGGAGACCGACAGTGGTTCTCAGATGTGTTTTTTTAACCTGTGCAATTTCTGCCCCAGATGCATCTGATTTTACTGCTCTCCCAGTTAAGCGCCTCAAACTATAATCATTCAGGATTGTATTTTAGTTGTGTGCACAGTCTTACTTGTACAGATTCCTCCTTTTTTTTTACTGTACTGTAGCTAAAAAAATAATAATAATAAAATAAATCTTTTTACAAAAAATATGTTTTTCAAAAAACATATTCACCATTTTTCCACAGGCTACTATTCAAATTTTTTGCAGCATGTGGCAACATTATGCATCGCTGCAACTGTTTTGAAATGGGATTGTATTAGTATGGCAGAACCTGCTGGGAAGCTTTAATGAAAACATCTAGAACTCAACATGAAAAGGCTGCTGAGGATTCAGATCAATAGTTTGTGCCTTTGAGGTACTCTAGGTCATTAAAAGTTGTAATGGCAATGATACAGGTGCTGGTGTTTTTTTTTTTTGTTTGTTTGTTTTTGTTTTGTTTTATCTTTCTATTTTCACCGCTAAAGCTTCAGAGTCATGACGGACTTGTAATGAACACAATATACATTTTACTTACATTGTCATCTACTTATTCAGAAATTAAACAAATTTTAAAGAAAGTTTTCATATAAGCTGTTTTATGCACATCGTGTATGTTTGCGTCAATGCTTAACCCCACTGTGGACATTCTCTTAAAATCTATAACAAAGTCTTTGGTTATTGGTTAAATTGATGAAGGTCTGTGTTCTGCTTAGCAATTTGCATATAAATGTACAAGAATGAGTCGGTATGACTTGCAACACTAAGCATTTACTGATAAGTCCATCAGAACATAACATGCATGGTTGGTACAGCAACATGCATCGAATGCTGAAAAAACATTTATATATTTTTTTATATCACGTGATGTAATCGCAAATAGAACCATGCGCGACAACTACAGGTCGCAGCTTGGACAAACATATTCAGAGAATATTATAGTCTTTTGCGTGACTGTGCTCCACAACCAAAAGACTCACAGAAGATTCACAAGATATTATTCTAGCAAGGAAATAGGTGGAAAAAGAGAGATTGGAGGCAACATGCTACTATATTTATTAAGAGGCGTTACTGTAATGCCATGCTTCTTGTACTTTTGGGAGTGAACAGTTAGTATTTGTATGAT
Organism: Telmatherina bonti; assembly: GCF_933228915.1. Lineage (NCBI taxonomy): Eukaryota > Metazoa > Chordata > Actinopteri > Atheriniformes > Telmatherinidae > Telmatherina > Telmatherina bonti. The sequence continues at coordinate 19,368,692 of NC_136614.1, read as the reverse complement.
GAAATTTATACACAAGTGCTGAAAGAGAGTTGTAACATATAAGGGAGAAATATATGCTACTTTTTTCTTACCTGTCTTTTGCTGTTTGTTCTAACAAAGTAGAGGAAGACCAAATGCAGGAAAAAACATGATGTACTCTAACAAATGTGGTAGGATCCTTATTTAAAAAAAAAAAAAAAAAAAAAAAAAAGTAAATAAACCATTCCTGTGGGATGACTTATTGATATTTGGCCCTCAGGTCAGTTGGAGGCAAATAAAGCTGATAACAGCAGTATACAATTCTGGATTTATGTAAATCAACTTTGTCCTTTTGGGGTCTGCAAGATAAAAAAAAATGTCCCTAGAAAATATTCAAAACTTAAAATGAGCAGAATGAAAGTTAGAGGATACAACACCCCCTGCAGTTTTCTTTCTTTCTCTTATTCTCTTGCAGACTATGATGCATTGCACAAAAAGGAATCCTGCTTCTACATAATAGGAAAGTAATTGGATGCTTCTATGCATTTATAAACCCCCTCTATTGGAGTTTCTGTGCTCTAAGCTTTGACATCTTGTTCTTGTTCTTTGTTGTACTTTGGCTAAGACTGTTTCATAGTTTGCTAACGAACAGCAACAGCATAATGTCTTCTTTGATGTTTTTTTTCACTGTGTTGTCACAATGTTTAATGCTTTCTTTATTTGCTTGCATTTTATTTATTTGCATCGTTTTTCTGTATTTCTGCCTGCCTGTCTCACACACAAAAAAGATCCCTTCCTACTGGCTGTACACTTCTTCTCCTTCATGGAGTTATGGGAGGTTGAAATTTCATCTGTGGTTTTGTTGGGTTAGACGTAGGATGCATCTCAGATATGTAGTTAGTTGATCAACCAGCCACAACTTCTACTTAATTGACCTTACATATGTGTTAGAATTTAGTGTTGAAGGAAACTAAAGCATTTTCAGACAGGAAAAAAAACATCCAAGCAGCAGGTTAGAACCCAGAACCACTGTGACACTCAGCTCCCCATCTTTTAGTTTATGAAAAAAAAAAGAAAAAAAAAACCACGCCAGGTCTTAATTATTTATTGACATATACTACATGTTCTGCTCTGAGGATTTTGCTGAAAGAAGCCCAATGCAGTGTCCCACACTCTTGTTCTCTCTATGGCAGATTGAATTCACATATTTCAGAGCTTCGAGGATGTCGTGGACCTTTGCCAGACAAAGATCTGCTCCGGAGAAAGATTGGAAACTAAAGATTTTTGTTAAACTAGAACTCTCTGCTGAAATATTATTGGTCAATCTTGTTTCTTTTCACTGCCTGTAGTGAGATCTCAGCATCGACCTGATGTTGTAGAAAAAACAGAACATCAGTAATATTTACAGTATACAGTATATTGGCATTTTTTTTTCAAGTGTTTTGTATTGATGCTTCCTTTGCGTATGAGGGAGTCAATCGATTCAGTTGATAATCTTTGCTTGTGATTCTGCAAGCGTTTCCTTATAACTTTACCATAATTAATGTCACACAGTTAAAAATTTGAGCCTTGACTAACAAAAATGTGCTCTGAGTCTACTTGGCCTACAAGACTTAAAGAACAGATCAGACAGATATTTAGTATTTCTGTGCATTTATCTGTAGAATAAATACATTTTCACAAGTTTTCGAGTGGGCATATGACGAGGAAAGACACTGTAAAGATATAAAACAAGGAAGGAAGGAAATGAAAAAGAAGGTGAGGGACAGGAGGTGGAGAGGAGGGGCATGAAAATGGACAATATTACACCAACATTTTTATGTACATGTAGCTATTTTAAAATGTTGATATTCCTTCAAAATTTGCTCTTGCTTTTATCACATTTTCATTTCCTCTTCACATCAGCACCAACCAAGATGGAAAAGAAACTTTGATTGAAGACTTTAAAGGCAATTAAAATGGTCTTTTCTGCAATTAATAAAAATTGTTTGTTTTAAAAATATTTCTTTTTTAAATAATATATAAATGATCCACTCCTGTAACTGATCGAGCTTCATAAGTGATATCTAGGACAAGCAGATGCAGAAAGTGGGATTTGATCCAGGGGGCATGCCTTCATGTTGTTATCATCTGCACCTTCATATCAAAGCCTCGAATAAGAAAACAGCACAGAGACATGATTTAGGCAATGCAACACAGAGGATCAGATCCACATTAAGACACACCAGCAAAGCTAACACACGCCCAAACTAGCTCCTGAGAGAATATGAGCTTAAAGGAAACAAGCGAGAGAAAACTAATGATGAAAACAACCATTCTGTTTGTGCAAAACCTGGAATTGAGGTACAATTATAAGTACAGAATATATAAACACAATCACTTGCTGATTTTGTATTTACAGCACTTAGCAGTAACCCTTACGCACGAAGGGATCGCATGAAGCCTTTTGTGTAACTGCAGTGTGTCTGCAATGTTCTGACTCAGTGAGCTGAAGATTTCTGCTGACGAGGCCTGACCGCACATCTCAAACATGACATGATCTACAACAGTGTTCACAATCTGCTTGCAACAACGTGTGTGTGTCAGGAAACAGCGCTCAGTGTATGCTGGACATCACTAATAGCTGAACAAGTTTTACAACACTGACTGGACCTGGGCTGCAGGTTTATGGAAGTCAAGAGAGGTGCTGCTTGTAGTTATTTGTTTTCATGTGATTATACTGAGATCACAAATTCTATTATCTCTAGATAACGAAGCTTGTTTTCACGAGATACAAGGTCATTTATGTCATCAATTCCAGAAATTGACCTGTTGTTTTGTGGAGATGAAAGTCTCCTTCAACTTCACAAGAAAAGAAGCTTTTCTGGAGATGATGAGAAAGCCAACGTGAGCTTGAAACGTGGTTTGTATCTTAGCACTTAATTTTTTAATTTTTATTGTCACATTTGAAAAACAATTTAAGGCATGCATGCATTATTCAGTTCAGTTCAGGTAATGTCTTCCCTGAACATTAACAAAGAAACTATTTTTTCTGTCATAGTTTTCAAATAAATGAATTCATTCTGTTTCTTTAATTGGGGACATAAATAATTTAGAAAAAAAGGAATATTTGTTAGACTACTATGATGATGTCCTGAGCATTTTCAAGCTCGCTGCCTGCAACTTCTGTAGATTTTAGCTTGCATCTTTAGAGAATATTCTCAGTATAGATGTCGTGATACTTTCTGCTTCTTACAAAAAGTTAAAAAAAAAAAAACAGAAAGGAAAGACATTTACCTTGTCCTTACAATATTTGAGTAATCATTGAGTAATATGAATAATTAAATAATTACATCTGACCGTGTCATATTCAGCAGCCAGCTATAAACGTGAAGCTTTCTTTTTTTTCTTCCTCCATAAAAAGGTTTTAGCAATTGTCTTTTGAGAAAAACAAGACACCAGCAATTACAAGAACGCATTTTCCAACATCCCAACAAAAACCACTTTTTATAAAATGGCTTCAGAAATTAAGGAAAAAGGTCGAATATCTCAAAACATGAATTTGGCTAGTATTACAGTAATACTAAAACCAGGAAAAGACCCCAAACTCCCATCTAGTTATCGTCCAATATCACTAATGAACGTAGATCTTAAAATAATCAGTAAAGTGCTTGCTACAAGACTAGAAAAAATAACTCCACTTATCATACATCCTGATCAAACAGGATTTATCAAGGGACGACATTCCACCACTAATACGCGCAGACTAATAAATCTAATTGATTATGCCACCATACATAACCTGGAAACTACAATAATCTCTCTAGATGCTGAAAAAGCATTTGACAGGGTGAACTGGAAATTCTTATTTGCAACATTAAGAAAATTCGGGTTTGGCTCATCGTTTATCGACTGGATAAAGATACTGTATAGCAATCCAAATGCATGCGTCAGGACAAATGATCAAACTTCTCACAGCTTCAGATTGCAGAGAGGCACCAGACAAGGCTGTCCACTCTCCCCCTCACTTTTTGCAATCTTTATTGAACCCTTAGCAGCTAGCATTAGACAAAACAAAGACATTAAAGGCATTAACTGTAGAAATATGGAGCATAAGACCAGTCTTTATGCTGATGATGTATTACTTTTCCTTCAAAATTCACAATCATCCATCTGTCAGACAATCGCACTCATCAATAAATTCTCATCAATTTCTGAATATTCCATTAATTGGTCTAAAACCACCGTTCTACCCATCAACTGTTCCTTCCATAATACTCCTGACACTGCTTTACAGTCAGGAGATATTAGATACTTGGGAATAAACATCTCACCCAGACTGTCAGACCTTATAAAGCTAAATTATGTCCATCTACTAAAAACAATTGAGGACGATCTCACACGGTGGAAATCTTTACCCATATCACTAATGGGAAGAGTTGCAACTATAAAAATGATGATTCTACCTAAAATCAATTATCTGTTTTCAATGATCCCCATTAAACCTCCCTCCACCTGGTTTAAATCGCTGGACTCTAATGTTACTAGATTTCTCTGGAAAGACAAACCACCACGGATTAGTCTAAAAACACTCCAGAAGACTAAAGATAGCGGTGGCTTAGACTTGCCTAATTTCCAAAATTACTTTATAAGCAATAGACTACAATACATCTCTAAATGGCTTAAACCTAGCTATCTAGATGAACCATGGCTTAATATAGAAGAAGCTATGTGTGAGGATATGGCAATTTCAGACCTGCCATTTATCAGCACAGCTGTCAAACGCCAAAAATGCTTTAAAAGCATTAATATCAGCTCCTCACTAATGGCCTGGTGGGAATTTCTTAAACTAACCAAATCCTTGCTTATTCCATGCAAACTTACACCTATTTGGAACAATCCCGACATCCAGCAAAACCGGAAAATGATAAACTTCCCTCAGTGGAAGAATAAAGGAATAAAACAGTTAGAACATTTAATAGAAAATGGGAACTTTCTCCCTTTTGATACAATTACTTCACGATATGAAATCAGCAGCACAAAATTCTTAGAATACCACCAACTTAAATCTATTATAGGTAAGAAATACACCCCTGATCAATTAAACTTGCAGCTACCTATCAGGGCTGCAGAATTCTTAAATCTCAATGCCCCGAAACTGTTATCCAAAATATATAGATTACTATCAAAGCTAGACGATTCCATATGTCTCCCAACTTCTAAATGGGAAGCAGACTTATCCAGTAACTTTGACCAAAATGAATGGTCACAAATCTGTTCAAATACATTTACAATGACTAAGAATTCAAACATGCAACTAATACAATTTAAAATTCTGCATAGAACTCATTATACAGGACACAGGATGTTCAGGATGGGTCTGTCACAATCAAACATCTGTCCACACTGCACTGGCAACACGACTGACAGCTACTACCATGCTTTGTGGTCTTGCCCACCTGTCCAGGAATTCTGGTTTCAGGTATGTAAAGATCTGTCAAATTGCTTCAAATGTAACATCCCTACAAACCCCAAACTGGGCCTACTGGGTTACTTGGGTGAAATTAACATAGAATTTAATTCTGCAAACTTAATCCTCACCAGTTTATGTATCGCAAAGAAAACTATCCTTCTAAACTGGAAAAGCAAACAAAGTCTGTGTATCCAGCAGTTCAGAAATCTCTTATTAGATCACATCAGTGTCGAGATGATGTCTGCCTCCTCAAGAGATCAGTCAGCTGAACTTTATTCCCTCTGGTCCCCTGTGATCAGCTCCATCACTTAGTATGGGGGGAGAATGTGACCTTATTGCGCTCGGGGTTGGTGGCCGGTTGGGG
>NC_136614.1:19225418-19357918 GCF_933228915.1 Telmatherina bonti | reverse complement strand
CAGCATTGAGAAAAGGATGAGGAAGATAAAACACCCATCAACATCTGGACCAAAGACTGTAGGGTAATAAATCACCATCGCCATCTGACACCACTGCTGTCTTTGAGGACACTTGAATTATCCACGACGGAGCAACAATTAATTTCATATTTGACACAAAATTATGCTAAATATCACAAATAAACATTCACTTAAAACAGACTTTTTTTGAAGATTAGTATCACACAAAGCTGATTTGACATTGCAAATGCAGCACACCATGATTCTAGACAAATGATTGGAGCAGAGCCAAATAAATTATGAAATAATTCATTTTTTTTAAACTCACATTTTCTTTTGTACATTGCAACAGAGTGCACCTTTCCATTTCACAGCATCAGTCTTTTATTTCCATTAATTCTTTTGACTGTAGGTCAAAAGACTGCTTAACTACCAAATCCATAGCCGTCATGTGTGATCCTGCATGCACTGTTCACCAGATCAGCTTTACGGGCAGTAAAACCACACCTGAGGTGATTTATTAGTTAGTAATAACGAACCCCTGCAAAGCTGGCTTATTGTGGTATTGCCGATAGCACAAAATGCTTTATGGGTGCTGCCATAAATCATTCTGCAGGCAAAGACACCTTGTTGGGGACGGCAGAGCAGAGGTGGTGGAAGGGGTGGGTGCAATTTCACTTAGTTAAGAGTTTTAATAAGCCAGATATCTCTGTAGTAATGCTGTGAAGATTATTATATTTGAGCCCTAAATTCAATGTGAAATGTCTAATGTGAATAAAGACGTCTTTTAGAGCTATGACTGACCTTTGGGCTGCAGTTGACATAACAGGAATAGTCAGCAGTGGGTGGGTTTGTCTGTTTGTTCTTCCACTCATTTGTAATTAAACTCAGAACAGGCCTTAAATCTCTTCCTCTGATAAGACACAGAAATAAACCGCCACTGTTTTTATGTTTAAACTCTGATTAAGTAAAGTTTTAATGTTATCATGGATAAACTACATTATCAAGTGCATTTGAATTACTGAGGTACACTGTCGTGTCAACGTTAAACAATCCCAAAAGCAGTCTGTTGAAAATATACCTCGAGGCTAAAATATTTCCCTCCTCTTTCTGGTCTTATTCCTTTCCAGAGAAATGAGAGAGCCATTTCAAGTTATCATCTCCTGCACACTCACACCTCATTACTGGAATAAGGACAAAGCATCAGAATCCAATACACAACGAAATAGCTTCATTCTGAGAACACCTCAACCAGAGAAACACTTTTGCGGCCAATAACTCAGGATTAAAATGGTAATGATAAAAAGTGGGATGACTATTTAAATGAGAGATTAGTGCAGGGTTTGGTGGTGGGGCTTGACATTTTTTAATCAGCTTCTCATTCAGTAAAGTTTCTCAAGACAGAATCACTCCTGCACCATCTGCAAAGTGAATAACAGCTTCAATATGACCAAGCTTGTTCAAACAACAGAAAATTCAGACAGACAAAGATACAATACATGTTTTTTCATTAATAATGAGGCATGTGTGCTGCATATTTAAAGTTTGTCTTCATTTAGTAACTTTCTTCCTGTTTTCAAACCTTTTTACATAATTTATCTACAACAGTGCTCTTTTGTCTTTATCGTTGTGTAACAGCCATAGCACGCTCTCCTACTTCAAATCTTTTGTTTTTCCAAGGATACAAATGTCTTTTTAATTTCATGCTGTAAAACAGCATGTGGAAATATTTTCAGAGTTCACGTACATAAACAAAGATGTCTGCATGGCAGCGTGTAGATGCACACTTGCATCCCTTTTATTCACATGCTTATGCGACGTGCACCATAATGATGGGTTTATGGATCTGACTGTGCAGATAGTCTCAGTGAAAATCAATACCACCCACAGATGATTTCATGTACTATTCAGCAAAATACCTCAAGAATAAAACAACCATGCAGCAGCTCAAAAAGCAGCCAGCCGAGACAAAGATGCTTATAGTTTTTTTACTCTACATTTCACTGGTCTTGCAGTGTTTTGGATTTCTCAACTGTTTCCTTGAACCAATGTGAGCAGCACATATACTGAACTAAGTACAGTGAAAAACTAAATACAGAACCTTCCCAATGTCTGTTTCACATCCTGCGCAAAAAATCTTACAACTTGTAGCAGGAACTTTCCAAAATATTGACAATATAATAACCATTGCCATATATATATATATATATATATATATATATATATATATATATATAAAACAGCTAATAGCCTCCTAAAAGCTTAAGGGCCTAATTAAAACTACACATCTTGCTTTTGCTGTCAAGTCAAACTAAATATTTCAAAGGTAAACCAACAGCATCACACTTTACTGCAGCACTTTACTGTTTGATGTGTAGAAAAAAAATGTTTGACTCACTTTCTGAAGGTTGGAATAGACCCCTGTAAAGATCGTCCAGGGGAGGTCCCTGACCCGTGGCTCTGTCCAGACAGCAAGCTGTCTGTTTCAAAGGCAAACATCCCATCACGGTCGTCAGGAACATCCAGGAACTCCCCATCACTCCATGATCCTACTGTGCCATCCATCGGCTGATATCTGATCTCTATGTTGACACTGGTCTTAAAATAAAAGAAGAATTAATGAAAGGTATTTGAAGAAGTATCACTTAGTTTTAAAGCACATGGAAAAAAAATAAATACAGACACATTTTTGATAATTAAAGGTGTCAAACATTATGCTGGAATCTGAGTCTTCTTATGTTTTCGCTGAATAAACATATGATGCAACTATAAACTGTAGATACTGTATCATGATAGCTTCACTACCAGCCAAAGGTTTAGATAAAGCCCAAGAAGTTCAAGTTTGGAAAAAAGAAGAAGAAGAAAAAAATAAATAAAATATGTAAAAAGAGCTGTTATTAAAAGTTCCTTCTTTTTTTTTTTTTTTTTTTTTTTTTAACCAAAATTACTACTGTTTTTTTTTTTCAACCTCTAACAGTCTCTCCTTGTAACTTTGCTATGTTCAGTCTTTTTCCCACTAATGTTGGGAATGCTACCATATTAACAAATCACCCAACTTAAACGATACCGGCCATGTCTTCACACCCTGTACAGTCCTGCCCCATAAGCAATGTGTGAAAATATGCTTCACATGAGCATGTCAATGTTGGAGTTAAGGCCATTTTCAAGGGTTACTTTTAACATATCAAAGATTCTCACACATAGGAAGGTTTGTATTAAGTCATTTATAGCATACTATTATTATAATGTGACATCATTTAAAAAGGAATCTTTGTTACGTCCTGGTTGAGTTTAGCCTGAAACGCTGTCAGGGTTATATAATAAAACCTACATGGGCGGAGTAAGTGTGTCAGTGATAGTTTTCTTTTTGTCTCTGTCTGAGATGGATTGGCGACCTGTCCAGGGAGTACGATGTCTCTTGCCTGAAAGCAGCTGGGATAAGCTCCAGCTGTGAGCCTGCATTGGTTTACGGAAAAGAAATAGATGAATAAATGCACACAAGTTGAGGATGGTCACTAAACTTTAGTTTGGACTGTGCAAATTAGTCTCCTGAGACTGCTATAGATTTTGCTTGTTATTGCTGCTCAACTTGATAAAAGAAGCTGTCATTGATTTTTTTTTTGTACATATGTATATGGTGGAGTAAAGTTTCAACTCTGGATCTGAAAGCCTTTGCTATTCTGGAAGGTTTCTACCATCTTAGCCAGGGACTGAATTATAGTGCATCCATATCATGGCTTTTGTAGGAAAGTTTTGTAGAATAGGAAACATTTATTCCATATGTAGTGTACAATTGCTTCTGATCTTCATTCGTTTGATCGTTCTTCAGTTTCATAGAAGTATGCTTGCAGAACAGTTCTGTTACTCTTCATTAGGTTTTATTTTTATAAAACTTATTCTGTTAGACCCCAACCTTAACTACACAGCATTAATAACCTTTGAGAAGATTTTTACAGTAAGATAATAAGAAACTTGGTGCCCTTTAGTTTCTACATCTGCATTATAAAAGGGTTAATTTTGAGCCAACCATGACCTTTTTCTAGCCACAAAACAAGAAGTTAATGAAACTAACATCAGTTTTGTGAAAATTAAACTTAAATGACCACTAAACAGAAAAAAAATGACCTCACCCATGAATCATATTCTTGTCTCCAACTGGAAAACAGTGCTGCTAGACATGCTTTTTGTAAAACCTTCAGACTTTCTATATATCTGCATGAATATGACCCTAAATCATCAATGTAATAAAAGGATTAAGTTAGATAAAGGTGATTTCAGCGGATTAAACAACCACTGCACATGAGTTGCTGCCCTGCTTTTTTTTTCTTTATGACCCACAGAACAAATATTTATCATAATGGACTTTTAAATGAAATTGGAAAGTCATGAATACGTGAGACAGCAATGTTTTTTGTGCTCACTGGGTTGGAAAATGATACAGAATCAAGGAGGTGAAACAAATTGTTCAAATGGAGGAAATTTCAGACCATTGTCACTCAGAGAAAAATGCAGAAATTCTTCTGAACTGAGTTACAGCTGATTTTCTTTAAAGTTCAGCTGCACTTCTGGCTTTACACATACGTTTGCCACTTATGCACATATGCAGGGTTTTATTATTCCACATGATCAAAGGGAAATTGGCTTTCTAAAAACAATTTAAGTAATGTAATGTATTCAGAAAATTGCTCATTGTAATACAGCCACATGGATGTTCTAGCATGGCTGTGCTGCTTAGTTTTGCTTTGTTGTGACAGGTTTGCTTGTATTTGATGATTCAATTAACACATTTAAGGCCTGGAAACGAACTTAGCATGATAATAAATCATTTGTTTTCCCGGGGAAACTCAGAGTGACACTTTAATACGGGGCAAAAACTTGGGTGGCACAGTGGTTTGTCTGCAGTGTCTCCTTTAGAGCCATGCTTGGACAAATACTATCCTCCTGATGACGACCTGATGTTTATTGCAGAGTAACCAATTTATTCCTCTGACAAAGACAGATGAGGAGAAAATAAACGTGGGGCTTGCTCCGTCTCTCCTCCATCTGTCTCTGCTTAACGCTCCTCTCCTTACAATACATCCTAGCAAGGCATAGTAGTCCACCAGGAGTTACATTTGTTACTATGGCAACAGCACGGATGCAGAGTTGTATGTAGAGTGATGCTTTCAGGTAATGCGTGATTTAGTTTTATCTCTTTTGACTACATGGATATAAAATAATGAGACTCTTCTTAGTAAGAGTGTTTTTGGAATATATGTGTTATATGTGTTTTTGGAATATATGTGTACACAGTATATTGTGTACACATTGTGCAGATAGGTGCATGTGTTTCAACCACAGAGCACTTCTTTGCAGTGTGTCATCATTTCAGAAACAACACACTAGTGCTTCCAGCTCCACCAACACAACCCTGCACCCTGCGGTTGTTTTACATTTTACAGCTTTGAGCTCCATCAGCCATCCTCATTCTCATACATATTAACTCTAATTTTATATTTTCACCACAGGATCATCCTTGAAATCCTTCTTACTTCAGAGTTGCTCTCAGTAGAGCTCTTCTGAACATGACTTAAAATCAACAGAGAAAGTCTTGAGCTTTGGTAATGCTGAGGGCCTGAATTCGCTGATGTTTCTATCATAGTGCTGTATTTCCATCAGACTTTTGTTGATGGGAGGTCCTTTAATGCTGGGAACTTCAACGGCCAAATGATCACTGTTACACTTCTGGGACAGTTAAATGTGGAAAGCAAGATTTATTTCTCCATTATTTTTATATTTGTTTCCTCTTATGAGTGCATCTTACTGGAATTTCCCTTTATATTATCAGTCTTAGTTAATTCTGATGATGAAAGGATAATTAACCCAAAATTTATCCCATTTGGTTAATTTAAACATTCCTGACTTCTGTTATAAGTTATTGTAAGAGTTTTTCTTTATTATTCTTTTTTTTCCCCTAGAAATTAGTACACATGATAATAATAATAATAATAATAATAATAATAATAATAATAATAATGAACAACCAGAGTCATACAAGTTGAGAGATTGAGAGAGGTTTTAATGTTTATCTGACATATGTATTATATCATCTTAAGGTATGCAGGGTTTAAAAGAAAATGACCCACCTTTTAACACCTGCGATATTCTAAACACACCATGCAGGGCATCTTACCTTTATTGATGTGTTGTTATCATCAATGAGCGTATCGGTCAGCTCCAGGTGTCCCTCTTCAGCTACTTTCTGAAGAACCATACAGAAAGTCCCAACCAGTCTGCAGGAAAACATCCACAGAGAAGCACAGTGTCAAAAAGAAATCAATATGGAGGCATTTGTGATATTTTTTTCAGTAATTTTTCAAGTCATTGTCACGTTTTTGTCTTTGCCAATTACACTGATAAATACAGACAAACTGAATTGTCTGTTCACCAGAGACATCTGGGATTCATTTCTCAGTGTGGAGGTGATGGTGATAAAGTTATAAACAGATGGTTCTGTGCTGAATGTTTCACTAATTATGTGAATTCAACAGCATATGGAATTTACATAATATATAATATATAACACTTGAAATTAAAACATATGAATTTACAACATCTGAAAACTTCATAATGGAACTTTTTAATCATTCTTGTTTTGCTGAAGATATGAAAATTTGCAATGCTATAATTGTGTCTGTTGGTGGAAACTGAGTAACATTTGATGACACTGGTCTACATTATAACTCTATATTATATTTCATAAGATTTTCTTTTGCCATTTAGATATTTTGGAAAACTTTTTTAAATACATGCTGGCAAAGGTCAAATTTGATTAAATATCAATGCAAGGTGTAATCTCGTGTTGCATGAACACAGCTCTCCACCGAAACCAAAATTTAGAAAATTCTTTATTAAAACTCAAACTACTTGTGATTCTGTCAAAAACAAACAATAAACAAAGGAATCAGATTTTAGTTGTGTGTTGAAAGATTTCAACACATTCCAGAAATGATCAGCACCTTTTCTGATACTTTTATCAGCAGTTCCAAGGGCAAGTTACTAAATAGATGAAGCCTCATAAAGCCCTCTTTCACTTCTTGCAGAATGACTAAGTTATTCATTCTCTTTGACAAAGTCGGCTGTTACATGGAGTTTGCATATAAAACTTTTCCTTTCCTTTTTTCGACTGTGATTATGTGAACGTGCGTTATAATAAACTGGAATAGTATTTTAAAGAAAGTATTTGAAGATAAAATATGTTGAGGAAAGAAGCTCTGGCCTTTATCTGTATTTGAACCTACGCCACTCTTTCTGCAATATTTTAAATAAACTTCTAACAAAACCAATTTATCGTAAAAGCATAATGTCCAACACTAAATATGATAAATGTTTTTATTTTTGTTTTTGTTTTTTTAGTTTGTTTTTTTTTTTTCCTTATGTAAATTTAATGAAAGGGTTATATAACTCTTGTTAAATGGCACTCCTGAACGTTCACACTTCCGTGCCTGCTAACAAAGGCTAATTTAGCAACATCTTGTATCCTGTCTTTTTTCTGAGCTTCCTCCAGTTGTTATGTGATACTCCTAGCTGAACAAAAAAAAGATGTAGTATACAGTTTCTCAGGCCTGGGACACTATGGTGGCCCGAGAAATGTGGAGCGTATGTATACACAAGCCTAATTTTAAAAAAGGGGAATGTGCAACAAAAGGCTGGAAAATTAAGTCATTGTGTGTGAATGAAGTGTGCATCTGAAGTCACGAAGGCAATTTTTCTAAGTTCTATCATGCAAAAAAAAAAAAACTTACGTGACATACATGCTGGTTTTCTGGGGCAAAGCATGTCTAAAAATATGAAACAAAGTAAAAACAACAAATGAACGCAGCAACTTCCAAGCTAAAAAACAAAACCTGCATCTCCGATAGTATGGGGGTAAAAAGAAGTAAAACAAAAGGAGCCAAACAAACTGAAAACATATCATAAAAATATTTAACTCTTTAACTTTCACATTAACAAAAGGGCCAGAGACAGATGTTTTTCCCATTTATTTTGGACAAGATTAAACAGAACAAATAATCGAGATGTTAAAAAGAAGAAGTCAATAATAATGTAACAACAGTGAAATGGTTGAATTTTGAAACAATAGTGATGTAGTGTAACAAATGCTTAGTTTAGGTTTTACATACCCAAACCAATTGCTAGAAATGGCTCAGGCATGTTTATTTCTACTTTAAAAAAAAAAAAAAAAAAAAAAAAAAATCATCAGTCACTGCAAATTTACCTCTACCAAATGGTTGACCAGGACCTTAAAGGGTTAAAATAGCAAATGAATCTAAAAACTGGACCTAAATGAAGATAACCGAGGACAAAGACTGCAGTTGATGCAGATATTCTCACTGCTGCTCAAGGATCCTTCTTTGAGTATAACGGTGGGAAGAAACCCAGTACAGTCCCCATTAGAGCAGCCAATAAGAATTAGTGAATAATTTAAAGAGTTTCCTTCATAACCTTGTGCTGTATGCAGTCACATAAAGACAATCTAGTTTCACTAACACTGAGCCATAATCATATATCATTTCACCCATAATCTCGATGGACATCTCGACATACCTCTGACACGACACATCACACACGGCACATAATGCATGAACAGAAAGTAAAGCTGTATTTATATTATTAGCCGTATTTCATATTTAGCTTTCACACCATCATACAGGATGCCACGCATTTACCACCCATTTACGGGATGTAGAGCGAGAAATATCTCTCTGAACACAAATTTGCAAGGAGAGAAAATATAAAACACGTGCAAGCAACTAATAATCCAACGCGCACACACACACACTGAAAAAAATCTTCAGGGACCGCTGCTAACAATGTGAGCTTCCCAGCAGGACTACAGGAGCTGACAGTCGGATGTGAATGAATGAGTGCAGTGCACACAAACACAATACAAACACAGAGCACAAAAGCACACCTGCACCTTAATATGAGAAACACCGAATACTTTCTCATTAAATTCATGAGCAAAGATTAACAACAAAGCCAGGTATCTTCTCATCAGAGGGCTAATAAAAGCAGAGAGCCTGTTTTCTTCTCACTCTGTGGAAGTAATCCCACTATATCTCTTCCTCTTGTCCTCACCTACACTGTGCTTTCCTCTGGAGCCGTGCTGATGTATTCCACCTCCAGTAAGCAAGCTTCATGTGTCAGCATCACTTCAAAACCTGATAATGAGGTACATTGAAACTTCCCGAGTTTGAGTTCATTTTGAATCGCTAGTTTTATAGTTTTTCCCACCAGATGCCAGACATCCATGGAGATTGTGTTTATGGCAAGATAAGGCCAATCTGGGCCCACGAAGCCTTAAAAATCTATCTATCTATCTATCTATCTATCTATCTATCTATCTATCTATCTATCTATCTATCTATCTATCTATCTATCTGTCTATCTGTCTATCTATCTTACAGTACTTTTTACTTTTTTATGTTTTTTGTCCACATTCTTCACTTCCAGGCACTAAATCTGAAGATAAGCCTGGGCAGAATCAGCCAGTGGCAGTTGTACATGCTCCAGTCTGGTCATGGAGGTCTGTATGCAGCAGGGACCTGAAACTGCTCTGTAGTGAGCACTTTTGGATGGGGAAGGGGCCTATGGTGGTACACAGGGATTCTTGAAAAGAGTGAAGAATATATGCCTTGATGTCAGATTCGGAAACACTCAACACCAGAAAAAGTCCCTTGAATCTTCACTAGTTGCTTTTTTTTTTTTAAATAAAGTCTATGGAGGTGTCTGAAAAATAAAGTGCCAAATTGGCAACACTGATTTAGCTGAGCTCTGACATGTGTGTCAATGTAATCTGTGAATTGTTTATTTTCTAATCACTGATTTGCTGAAAAAACCTTAAGAGGAAGTCTTTTCCATGTAAAAGAAAATGTCCTCACCTTTTACAATTTGGCCCACTGCATGGTGGTGTAGTGGGTTACTACTTTTGTCTCATAGTTAGAGAGCTGCTGATTAGATCTTCAGCTCAGTGGTGCATGTCCACATGTTCTAGTAATGTATGCATTCTCTTTGTTTTTTTTTTTGGAGGTTGTGAAATTTACTTCTCTTTTTCTGATGGAAAGCGGAGTGCTTTCGGACATGCTCTACAACCTTTCACTGGAACACGCGACTAGGGACAGCGGAGGTATTTTGTTAATATAAATCTCTTTTCTACATCATGAAAAAGATTTCTTTTCACCTTTAACTTTGCAATAACAGGCTGTTTTTTCAACAACTTTTTAACACCTTTTCAACAGACTTGTGCTAGGTGGGTTTAAGGTAAGGGATGATTGGTGGCAGATGCTTTCTCTGTAAAGGTGTGTTTCTTTCAGTCTCACTGACATAACTCTGCACTCCATGCTACACACCTGACTGTGATGTGACTAAAGAATAAACCTAGAGAAGATTTTAATGTCTTTGTGCAGTAAAAACCTTTTTCCGTGACGACATACATTTCTGAAAAATACCCAGATAAATGTGACCCACTGCAGTATAATCAACTATTTCCACTACAGAGGTGGGTTATCAATATACCCATTGCCGCTAACAAAAACAAATGCCCTGTCATTTCCTTTCAGCTATTGTAACCTGTGTACAAGTGCTGAATAATTGAACTGAGCGGACCCTATCATGTTCTGGCCCACTTTAGCATTTCAAAAGGTTGCATTCATTATTGACAAACAATTTACTTTCATCTCCTTCATAATTCACAGCTCCCCTCCCTTTCAGCTTGTGATCCACAAGTTTCTTACATAAATCAGGCTGTAACTATGACAGAACATCTTGCCAAGGTTAACTTAAGAAGAGGTGAGCACAACTTTGAAATGTAAAATATCTCAAGAGTTCAAACAGAGTTGAAATGTTCTACAGCTTCTTGTGACAGTGTGAGATAATAGTGATGACCAGTGGTGTGTGTCTGTGTGAATGATGTTGCCAAGCAATGCCCCAGTTGGTGATAAAAGCCAATCACATGTCTTTCTTTGTGTTCAATGACGCAGTGGATATCTTTTGAATGCAGCAGTATTTTTTCCTTTCATACACACTCAGAGGAGCACAGGAACATTTCAGAACTACGCAAAAATTATAGAGCAGGGTTTTGTCTGTCAGTATTCACCGACATGTCTTACCAGTCTGAGTGTGATGTAGTTTATTCACTCTTAATGCTGTTATGACCACAGGCAAAGTGCTTTTTCCTGCCGCAGCGCAGCCATGTACCATCGCAGGACAAAACCCTCACCAAGACTTGCATACAAGCACTGTGATCTGCATTTCAAAAGCAAACTTCCCTTTAGGAAAGAGAGGAAAAGGAAGAAAAAAAGAAGAGGGTTGCTCCTTGAATTGCGTATAACAGATGGATGTCCATTAGTGCACCACAACATTACCACAGATTATGTGGTTTTTAAAGACTGGAAGGTGGTTTTTGCTGTAGTTGCTGATCGCAGCACAATGAGATATGCATTCTGAGCAATAGCTCAGATAAAGGTCCTTTCAAATAAAAGACAAGTCAACTGTCTAAATTTTCAATAAAGCAATTTTCTGTCTAAACCTGAGTTGATATGTTTTACCATTTTACCTTATCAGCCAACTCTGGAGTTAATTTGAAAATGTAGAGGTTTGTAAATGACCTAATTAGACTAAATGTTGCACTTGTCGCCATTTCACCTCACACAGATTGAAGGTTGTTACAATGCACGACAATCTGGATATTCACCAATTAACAAACACTCATTAAGTATTTATAGTTTTTATTACACTGCATATTTGCAGTCTGTAAATGCAGCACTTTACACCTGCACTAACACACCAGCTAGCGATAGGTGCAATGCAGGGTTTGGTGTATTGCCCAGACATTTTACCAATATGAAAGGGATTGCATCGCCATTCTTTCAGCTGGAAAGCAACCACTATCTAAACAACAGCAGCCTGAATTATAGATTAAAGTTCTTCATTACAGATCCCTTCAATCTCAAGCAAGCTGTACAGGTAACTACAGCACCAAGAATCTGCAGCCTGGATAACAGATTCTAGACTGGACTGATGTACTGCAGAGATTGTAGTCAAATTTATAAGATAGAAAGAACTTTGTCCCAATCCATCACCACAATCTTTTACAAGTTTAACTTTCATTATGATGAAAATTACAGTGAATTATTCTCTGAGTACCAAAGATGTAGACACAAAAACGTCTGTTTAAGTTGAATTGCTTGAATTTTCGTTTATGTTTGTTTTGGATTCTTTTAGTGGGCTCTCTGGGTCACAATTATACCATGGAGGAACTTTGCTTGTAGCATTAAGAAAAATCTCATTGCTTTGCCCCAAATTGTACTCTAAGTCCTGTGGGTGAAATATAGTTTGTAAAAACTAGAAAAAATAAATAAACAGAGCCTTAGGAAGGGAATAAGAGAATGTCTCAGAGTTTCTCTTATCTCCCTGTAGAAGAAATTGGATGTCATAAAATTTAATTGTGGGCTGCACAGTGGCACAGTGGTTAGCACTGTGGCCTCACAGCAAGAAGGTTGCTGGTTCGATCCTTGGCTGGTTTGGTCAGTGGCCTTTCTGTGTGGAGTTTGCATGTTCTCCCCATGTATGCGTGGGTTCTCTCCGGGTACTCCGGCTTCCTCCCACCATCCAAACACATGCATGATAGGTTAATTGGTCACTTTAAATTGCCCCTAGGAGTGAGCGTGAGTGTGGTTGTTCGTCTCTCTGTGTGGCCCTGCGATGGACTGGCGAGCTGTCCAGGGTGTACCCTGCCTGTCGCCCAAAGCCGGCTGGGATAGGCTCCAGTTTCCCCGCGACCCTGAATTGGAATAAGCGGTTCGGAAAATGAATGAATGAATGAAAATTTAATTGCAATTTTAAAGATATAATGGAATAAAATAACAAAACTATATAACATACGGAAATTATTCACAAAAGAATAAAGAAAAGGTAGAGAATAGCAGAAGATAAGTAAAGTGCAACATTTTGCTCCTTGTGAAATGTGTGTTTGAATCTGAGCTTCTGCAGAAAGGAATTCACTCTGAGCAGAATCTGGTTTAAGTCCCATGAATGAAACACCTCACCTGGATGAGACCAATCAGCTTGCTGACTGATCTTATTTAAATAACCTTCATTCATCTCTGAGGGCTTTAAAGCAAAGGACATAAAGCTCCAAAAGACAACCTTTCTCTTGAGTTCGAGCCATCTTTTAGATGATCAGTAGGGAAAGCTAATAATTATGCTTAACTAAATAATTGGTGTCATTTTAGCCATTTTTCTTTGATCATTATTTAATGTTCAGTTATCATAGCTTTGTGAAATTTTATTTTTATATGTTAAACTTCTGTGTTGCAGTATAATTGAGAATATCTTGACCACTTACTGGTGACATCTAGGTTGCTAAATCAATTGGCTGTTGGACTGAAAAACCAATAGAAAAGAAGAACTTAAGCCACTGGATCTTGGAGCAACGTAGTCTTTTGACCTGAACTGCATTTCAGTTTGTTTTGAAGAAACAAACTTTGTGTAATTTTTAGTTTTTTACCACTAAGACGACAGAAAGCAGCACTGGTTTCTGGACTTTTGCTTCTTGAAGTGTGTGTGTTGAGTGCAAAAGAACTCTGAGGTTTAATTCTAATGGGTCAGCCCTGCTGCACCCACAGATATCATGTTGTTTTAGGGACCATGATACAACTGATGAACAGCTACCCTGCATATAACTGCTAAGTTAGTTTAGCTCAGTGAATATTGTTCAGGTGACCCAGGCATTGTCATGCTGCAGTAGCTCTGTGTGCTTTTCGAGCAGTAAAAACTTCCATATAGATGAGCACGATTCCAGCACACGACAACACTGTTCCACATTTAAGTTGTCAGACATCAGAGTGGTGCAGTAATGTAGTGCCCTCTTCTCCTGCAGCAACACTGAGATTAGAAGAAACACATTTACAAAGCACTCTTCTTGACTTATTGACAATTTTCACGAGTGAGTCCATAATCTGACAGTTCAGTACTTGAGTCTTTGACAAGCACAGTGCATCTTAATCACACACGGAGCCACATCCTTTACAAGCATCATAAGTACGCTTTTTAAACCAGTTACTTCGTGCAATAAATTTAGTGCATACTGGTAGTTCAATGCCATCTGTCTCCTTGAAGGTGAATCAAAACTTTAGATAATGACCTGTACATTTCCAGTTCTCCTCTCATTTGCACTTCCCCTTATCAGCCGCAGAACAAGGAGCAGGTGCTGGCTGGCAACTTGCATTTTCATTGGTGGTTTCTGAGATGGAGGAGATTTTTTGACCTAGATATGCAACATTTGGAACAAATTCTTCCACTCATCTGCTGTCTTATGATGAATTTCTTCATTGTAAGTTAACATTCCAGGATGATAAGAAATAATAAAATTTTACTCTACTCAGGGGCGCAATTTCCTAGATAACTCTACAGTGAATATTGGGTTTTTACTGTTATATAGTTAGATTTTTCCCCTCTGTTTCGTTCTGTTTTCTTTCTTATGTCCTTCTTTTTGTTGTTGGTGTGTTTGGTTGTGTTATTCCATTTTGTGTAGTGTAATTGCATTTGACACCTCACAGCAGATGTGATGTGTATGCATGGGTTATATATATCCCATAGGGATCCCTGACCTCTGGTTGACAACACTGACTAACCAATCTATGATCTCCAAACAGCTTCAACACACACCAACACAGTGCAATGGGGTGCAGCATATGAAAGGCTATCTCTCAGGCAAAATGGAAGACAAACATTTAAACGCAGTGCATATGTCCTTACAGTACAGAGGCCTTCATGCATCACTGCCTCCTCCTTGTGTTGTGGTAATGTGATCATACATACGGTCGCAGGGTGTGACACACGGGCCTTACAATGTGTTGGTACTTAGAGAAGAAGTAGATCAGTTATCATGGTAATAAAATTGCCTGTGGATATATGAAGCAGGTGTGAGAACAAGCAGCTATGACTCACATTGAATTATTAACCCATTTGAATGTGTGTCATGTGCTGCTTATGTGTGTGTCTTTGCACGCTTGAGTAAGTCTGTGTGAGTACACACGTTTGCTGCAGAGTAAGTTTCACTTCTGTACATCTGCAACTAAGCTTTTTGGTGTTTGAATTGAATGTTGATTATTTTCTTCTTTTTTCTTTTTTTTGCATTTTGCATGAAGTAAAAAACAATTGTTTTATTAAGACTCCATTTGATATATTTTTAACTCATTATTTTGACACAACAGAGAGAAAATCTGATTAAAGTTAGTGTGGTGTTACTGATGCCTTCATTTATGGTCGAAGGAACATCCAGGACAAACAGGGGAGATGTTGTCTTCCTGTGTCACAGTCAGGAAAAAAAACAAAAACATGCATGTAAAAGGCCCTCAACATTTGTTTTTCTTTTTTAGTGTCATCGTTTTTTTGCATCATGTTTTGGTAATTTTATTTGTATCTAACTTAACTTGCTTTAAGTTTCAGTTTTGTCACGTGACTTGTTTTATGGGACGATTCGCCTTCATGGTCGAGTTATGGGTAACTTTTTAAAGGAATTTTGTATTTCTCTGCAGTCATACATCATGCTGTGTATCTAATATCGTTTTATATCTTTGGTCCAGATTTAGTCATTTTATTTGCAATTTGTCTCTTTTTTTGTTCTTTGTGTTTCTAAATTCAGGTTGCTTTCTGCTTGTTTTTTTGTATTAGAAAATCCTTTTTTAATGTTTCTTTAAAGGCTATGTGCATTTAATTTAGATTGTTTTCTGGTACATTTTCATCTCTGTATTTATTTAAAGAGTTCAATGTTGATTTTTAGCTATAAGTCAGGTACCAACTCTACCTTAAACATTCTCCCTCCTTTCATACACCTGTCAATACCTTTACCTGTATGTTTCCAGCCTCTTTGTTTGTATGACATCTGTCAACCTGAGTGTCGCTCCAAACCAAACAATCCCTCCACAACAGCCACTCTTTTTATTCATATTAACAGTTCTTTGTAAGTCACTGCAGATGTTTTTCATCTCATTGAGATATCTTGTGCCTGATGTGGTCATTTATAGAATCATGTTGTTGTTGTTTCCTTTCGGCTTGTCCCTCTCAAGGAGTCACCACTGCGAATCATCGCACAGGAGAATGTGCCAGATGCCCTTCCTGATGCAACACTCTCCAGGCTTGGGACCGGCCCACATAGAACAATCGTGTTCTCCTTGGGGCTGCAGCAGCGTAAAGGAGCAGGACTCGAATAGTAGACCAAAAGCTCTACCACCTGAGCCACTGCCATCCCATCCTTTATAGAGGACATGTAGATTGGTTGGACAAACTCCCATGCCCCCTCCAGGAGCCCAAAGAGGATATAGAGCTGGTCCACTGTTCCACGACCAGGACGAAAACCACACTGCTCCTCCTCAATCCAAGATTCGACTAGCATAAACAACAGTCAGGACCCGTCCCCCCACCCGAAGGTGGAGGGAAGCTACCCTTTCGTCCACCAGGGTAACCTCGACGTCCAGGCACCAATCGTAGCAAATGAGAATGCACACACCTGCTCGGCGCCTCTCACCATGAGCAACTAGAGTGGAAGAAGGTCCAGCCCCTCTCGAGGGTACTGCTTCTAGAGCCCAAGCCATGCGTCGAGGTGAGTCCAACTATATCTAGCCGGAACCGCTCAACCTCGCGCACAAGCTCAAGCTCTTTCCCCACCAGAGAGGTGACATTCCACGTCCCTAGAGCCAGTTTCTGCAGCCAAGGATCGGACCGCCATGGTCCCCACCTCGTGCTGCCGCCCAGCTCACATTACACCCGACCCCTAACGCTCCTACCGCAGATAAGAACATTTCCACCCATGGTCGTCATCATCATATGGGTCTTTGAGCTGCACTTAGACTTGTCCCTCCCCTAGACACCTGTTTGCCATGGGTGACCCTACCAGGTGCACAAAGCCCACACAACACCATAGGTGCTAGGATCTTTAGGACACACAGACCCCTCCACCATGAGAAGGTGGTGGCTCAGGGAGGATAAAACAATCACTTCCATTCAAATAATCATGCTGGCTATGAAGTCTTTTGTATTTTTACCCTGTTTTTTTTTTTTTTCTTTTTTTACTTCTTCACAGAAAGGCACCACTGAAATCTTGATGACAGCTGAGAGCCACAATGATGCAGAGTTGTTATAACATCTGTCTGCACACCTGTCACAGACATTTTAGCTCTGTGTCTCTGTGAGTGGATGAGAAATGAGTCACCAGATACAGTACACACATTCACAAACAGCTACAATCACACTTGGCAGATGTGAAAAGGTCACACAGATAGAGTATCGAGACAGTGAAGCACGCACATGTATTATTCCCGGGCATACGCAGAAAGACAAGCATACAAGTTGTGATTCTTGTTTGAGTGATGAAATCTTGTAGATCAATCAACACCATGTCAAAAAAAAAGAACAAAAAAGTTGGAACAATCTGCTTTTGGACAGAGGAGGTGCACAAGATGTCCATGGCCTTTAGCCTTTGAATATATGTCAACCTGAAATAAAAGTTTTAGAGAGCATCAGCAGTCCATCTGCATAGCATCAGGATGTTCGAAGATACAGCACTGTGTAAAGGTCACCTGTACTCAGCCCTCAGAAGGCAACACACAACCACTGCAGCTACAGAAGTGAAGGAAAACTTAAGAGAGTAAGAACCGAAACACATATCACATTATATCTTCTGCTTTTAATCTTATTTTTGAGAAAGATACATTGATAAAATTCTGCAGTGAAGGCTTCACAATATTTAAAATTATCAGTAGCAGAGTATAGATTGCTTTGCTTTGTGGTTAATGTGCGTTTTTTCTATTCGACTAATGCTTTTCAAGGTCCAGCTCTGTCACGGCAACTTTTGCTGGCATACATAATATATAATAAATGTGGGTCAAAGTGTGCAAAAGGCTGACAGAAATTAATTTGACTTCAACTAAGTAATATAAAGTTAATAATATTTCTCTGAGATCAGTAGTTACCAACACAACTTGGGACCAGTCCTGCATGCTCTTGTAATTTTAAAAATTTTCCACAGAATTCTGGAGGAAATGTCAGAAAATAAAAAACTACTTACAGCACATTTTATAATTTTACAGAAGGTAAACAGCATCAGAGAAAGATGTTGTCATGTGCATGTTTAACTCTGCCTTGATTTCCTGAATGAAACAATATGATTGTATTATACTTTGGAAACAGTTTGGAATGGATATAATAGTCATTCTGACTGAAACCAAAAACCATCACTGGGGTGATTTTAGTCAGGCATCATAACTGAAAAGAAAAAGAAGTGAGATCTCAGTTGTAAGGTCCACTATACGATGTCTGTTTTTCATCATTTGATTGTCTGGACAGCTGAGGTGACAAATGTAGCAATTACTGAACTGCTATTTCATTCCCTTTACCACACTGATTCATTGCCAACTCTGTGTTCTGCAATGTGTTACACAGACATTTTAATCCATTTAAGAAAAATCTCAGGAAAATCAAGCCTATTCTCTCTTACCTGAAAAACATGCACCTTGTGTCAGTCTGAACGGGTCACAGTCTGTGACAGAAATGCAGTATGGGCTCTGAAACCTAAAGCAGTTGACTCTAAAATGCTATTTGCTGGTCTGAGGCATGTTCTTATTCCCAAGGTGTCTCTTAGATATGCTGAAAATGTCCTGACGTCAGTGCATTACTGCACCACTTACAAGGTCCTGATACAGGAATAGAAGAAAGGTGGAAAGGTTTTAGACCATACTGGCCCAGTATTCATTCACCGTTCCCCTTCCTTTTTGGTTAGGCTTTGACATCCTAACTCCTTACTGAGAGTTATGCATTGAAGATGGGCTTATTATTGATGGTTCCTTCAAAATGTATAAATAAACCATATATTTAATCCAAAGTGTTGGATAATGGCACAGAAATATAAGTTCACTAAATGCTGTGTTTGAAACGGATGTTGATAAACCATTTGCATATATTCACGTTGCCTAGGGTTCCTGATTACGCTGACCATATTGAAACTAATGATAAAGGGACCATAAACTGAGTGATGTTGTTTTAAAAGAGATTTAAGGCAGACTGCAGAAACTCACCTGTTTGAAAAGACTTTGCTGTAATTGTAAACTTGGATCTCCAACATCTCGTTTCCATCCAACCTGCTGGCAGTGGGCCATCGAAATGTCTGCAATAGAAATAGAATATCAAACCCCTCTTTAAGATTTTTTGCAGTATAGACATACAGTATGACAGGATTATTGGAGACTTTCCTGGTGTTTTGGCGACTGACTGTAAAGCGCATATTGTAAAGTTATTGTCAGGAACGAGAGTCTCTCCCCGTCTTAAAGCACTCAGTCTGGTCCAGCTGCAGCTGCAGCCAGTCAGAGGAGCAGAGAGGACACCTGCATGACTCCACCTATAGTCACAATGAACAGCCAAATCCGCCACTGGTCCCGCTCTGGATTACAGGGTGGGATGTAAATTGCAAAGTTTTTCACGTCACGCAAAAATAATTAATTCTATTTGATTACATTCATTAACATTCATTACTCATTAACCCATCACACCAGCTGTATATCTTCCTGAGTTCATCCTGCAGTCGACGCCAGATTGTTCACACCATCTATTGGTATCTGGTCTTGGTTAATCAGAGAGTTTTGTCTAGTTTAAGATTCCTGTCAAATAAATGCTTTTTGCTCTTCACAGACAATCCCGTCTGCTCCTTTTTCCCTTCAGTGTTTCTTTGTACGACCACCTCACCCAGTCCTGCGTCACGCCTGCCTTTGCCTGCACACCTGACCTCAGTCTCTCTGTTTGCCTGCCCACCGCTCAGCAAAACTCTCTGGACAAAACCTGCACAGTAATAAAAATCATTCCTCCACTCTGGTTTCCAGTCTGTTCCTTGGGTCTGAACACTACCCCCTTGTGACATAGATTGCTTCAAAATCCCCTTCAGACTCCAACAGCAGCCAAGTAATTAAATGCTTTCACACAAAAATAAATAAATGTATTCAACTGTGGAATAGACAGGGCTGAATAAGCGCCATCCATCCAATCATGTTATCTGGCCCTTTCTAAACAGTTGGATGGTTATGTGTCAATCAAACTCAATTGCCATTTGTCCAACCTGCCTCAACCCTGAGGAACAAGCATTGTGTGTTTCTGTGCTTTGAAGGCATGGCTTGGGGGGAACTCTAAAGAAAGGGGTTTGGACTTCTGGATTTAGGTTTTCAAAATGTGACTTAATCAGTTTTTCCACCCTGCCTTTAATGTGATGTGTACAAGCCAATCTCACTTAGAGATAGCGAAACTGCACCAAAATGGTGCAAATGTTAGCTTTTAGCAATAAAACATCAGGGCATGTTAATTCTTCAGTCAGCATCACAGTTGAAGGTGTTGTGTTGGCATAAATTTGTTACCCTGCAGGATCCTTCAGCTGGAAAGAGTCCCTGCTAACTGCAGGGGTGCACTTCTACATTTTGCAATGTTTTAAATATTAATACAAACATTTCCAGGTTAAGTAACACTAACTAAGAATATTAATAAACTTTTTTTTTTTTTTTTTTGCTTTTGAGATGAAACAAGTTATGCAGAACTGTGCAGTAACAAACTTGAAAGTGACTTGGCTCTCCTTGAGCTCCCTGGTTGTGAAGATAAGGAGAGTGATGGACAAGTTGGTATTTCACCCTAATTAGCCCAAAAGACCTTGAAGATTTCAGGTACTCAAAAAGCTGAGAAATGTTGTTTAAAACCATTTTCACCAAAGAGCTCCTCAGTTGCATCTTTACTGATAATCAGCCTTGCCAGGCTCATTAGACTCTTGCTTTTATACCTCAGCGTTGCATTTCTTGTGAAGTGCTTGTCATGATTAAATCACGGCCGTCAAATAACAGGAATGAATTGATACTAACCACTTCCTCTAAGTTAAAACGTATCGACAGATCTCTATGGGACCTGGTAAACATATGCAAAAATACGAAAACAAAATCCATCATACATCTTTATCCCCAGAAAGTTCTAATTAAAGTTCATCTTTGTAGGAACACTCATCCAAAAACTCCTTCCAGATCCATTTCTTCTTGTTTTACAATGGAAGAGGGGCTTCTTACCCTGTTAATTCACTGGGGATTACTCTTGGATTTTATGGTTCTAAAAAAATTTGCCTTTTAAAAAACCAGGTAAAAAACTACCACGCAACTTTTATTCATTCTCTCCTTGCAGATTTTAGCATGTGCATTATTAAATTCTAAACACACATTGGTACATATTACTGTGCTCTATTGTGTTAAGTATGACATGGCTGAACAATTAAATAAGGAAACAAAAGCCATTACTGTAACGTTAGGAGCATGATGAGCTGGCATTCTGATTCATATGGAGCAACTCTCTCTCTATTACAGCATGATGAAAAGAGGATGCATGAAGGCAGAGGGATAAAGACTGCACAGGTGATTTAAAACCCATTCAACCCCTGCTGCTCTTGGCCTCTCATTCGGGAAAACACTGCAGGCTGTCAGCAAAGAGATCTATCAGGACTGTCCCATTACCGAATCCTGGGGTTCCCACCTGCCTCTGTTGGTCTGCCATCAAGGATCTCTGACCATGCATGTGTATGTGTAACAATATCACAGCATCAGACTGTGCTTTCTGCCCCAAAGATCTGCAGTCTGTTCTTTCTTTTTTCAGCCTCCAGTCAGCTGAGACAAGTACTGTTTACATGCAAACATGTCCAAAGTGACCTTCCCTGTCTGGGACTAAATCATACTCTCCTAGTATGATGGTTGTGAAGCTTCACAACCATTCTTTACCAGTGTGTTTTAGCAGCCAAGAAAAAGGAAAGGAGGCCCTGACACATTAGCCGATTTTTATTAGACAAATGACTGAACAGATCGCTAATACTAATAGAGGGAATGATGCCATCTTATACACACATGGACGAATGACACACACAAGCTCAAATAACACACACAACAATGTGATTAAGTGTTGCTCATCCAGCACCAGAAACGTTGGGGAAACATGTTAATTTCCCTGGAGTAGGAAAACCACTAGAATCTGGGCCTGCACAATCAAACTAAATACTCATACAACAGAATGATGTACATGTAACAATTCCCATTTTATATTTTTTTTAGCACATACAGTAAAAAGACAGTATTTTATTTAAAAAAAACTATGATATTCAACTGATTGCATGAATTCATTTAGTTGGACTAAACCATTTTCTATGCTGGTCCTCTACGCTGGGGAATGGACATGTTACCCAAAGACATGTGTGAAAGAAGAGCACTGTTGAAATGGTGACTTACAAGAAGAAAGTGGAGTATTTGGGATTGCAGATGCTGTTATCTGAGACGTTTTAGAGTGTACCTGAGAAATGGAGGATTAAACTTATTACGTGATGCAAGAACAGGCCATGGCATGTGAATATACCTTAATAATAAAAAAAATAATATGAAGATGTAAGAAGAATCTGGGATAGGTGAAAACAGAAAACAAGAATAAAGGTTGGCATGTGTTCAGATGTAACTATGATGGAAAACAAAAGTCTTCCAAGTGACACTGAAGTTGCTTTTCTCTTCAACAACATAGGTAAGCTGTCCAATGCAGATGAGCCCTTCTTTTTTTTCTAAATTTAATAAAAAGCATTATTTGAGATGGTTTCTGTCTCTAACTTACCTGTTCGATGTTTTTAGCTGTGAAGCTTTTGACATAAATGATATCTCATTATTGAGGTTTTGCAAATGCCCCTGTACTTCATGCCACATTTCACTGCCACTTGGGGGCAGAATTAGAAAAAAAATCCAGTAATCTGAACTTTGGGTTTCTAGTGGTTGTGTTGGTGCTTTTGTTGGGGTTTTAGCTTTGCTCTGTGAAGCAAAAAAACTAAGGTTAAAAATGTGCTTTATGGTGGATTAAATGCCTAATGACAAATAATTGTCCAGTGTAGCTGTTGTCTGAGCTTCTCATGCATACTCCTTTTCTGTCAGCAACGAGACACTAGTTATCATGGGCACCTCAGAGCTCAAGCTAATTGTGTGCAAACATACCAACTTATCCTATTGGAGGACTGCATGCCTGTGCAACAGTGTTGAAAATATCCATCTGTGGAGGACTGAAACCAATGACAGATAAGTTGGCCCTGACAGCTTTAATATAATAGATTAACTGTGTATTCCTCAACTTGTGCTTCTTTTCTTTCTATGTTATAAAATCCAAAGCCAGATATTTCTAATGTAACAGTTAAAGACACATGACAGAACTTTTGCCATTTTCCCAATCATCACGCGTTCCAACACGGCATTCAGCTTGCAGCCTACCAGACCTGTTAGCTTTCTTCAGCCAGCAAAAAACAATCTTTCAATGACTCTCGTTTTGTTCCTTTATCTCTTTTATGCTTATTGTGTATCTTTGCTGAATCAGCAACGTTGCATGTTCAAAACAGCCATTGCGTTTTCTAGCGTGGAGCGAAACTCTGCTGCAATGTCACGCAGTGTCCCGGATGAAAAACTTTTATTGTGTGCTTTCTGGGCAGCAGCGGCTCCACAAATACACATGATCA
Organism: Telmatherina bonti; assembly: GCF_933228915.1. Lineage (NCBI taxonomy): Eukaryota > Metazoa > Chordata > Actinopteri > Atheriniformes > Telmatherinidae > Telmatherina > Telmatherina bonti. The sequence goes on along the minus strand of NC_136614.1, from coordinate 19,334,337 downwards.
ATGTCATTGTGTGACCCAACAAGTCAGAAACGCAATCTTTAGTTTTAAAGTCAGAACATTACGTAATGAGTCTTTAAACCCGAATCCACAACAATATCCCACTGTTTTTATTGTCTAATGTGCCCACAACCACCAAGACAGTTCTCAGTTAATGTTGAATGCCCACACTGCCAGTCCCATTACTGTGAAGAAGTTAAATGTGCTTAGTGTATTTTAACTGCTGTCAAGATTTAATAGTATCCATATGGCTGGCAATTAAACTGAATTTAGCAAAATGTCTGCAAAACGGGGGGGGGGGGGGGGGGGGGGCATACACCACCACCATAAAGATGTATGTTCTCCGACTTAAGCTGAGGAGTTTGCTAATACATTTATGTTTACTTCTCATTGAAAGGCATGAAAGATATATTAACACATTTTATATTTACAGTTGATTTTGTATTGTTATTTACAATATTGAAGAAAAGGTTGTTGCCTTTCCTACATTTTGTATTCTGGCAGCAAAATCAACTCTAATCATGAAATTCTTTGTTGATGAGAGTCATAACAAACGTATTGTTATTCTGTAGTCTTTGGACGGAAAGAAATATATGTTAGGAGTAAATTTGATGTCAGCATGATGAACAAATTCAGGTATCTATATCAAGGACATATAATATATTGGAAACATGAAATTAGAGCTTTAAACCGGCAAACAACTTTCAAGTAAAGAAAAGAGACCATACATGCTATTATATATTTTGTACAAAAACCAGCATGTTAATGTGTTTATGGAAAAAAATGCTAATAAGCTGTTATGACAACTTTTTTATGCTAATGGTGGCCATTATAGATTTTGAGGTCAGAGCGAATGAGGTTCCTTTAATTTCCCACGTGAAACAATTGGCTTTGGGGGTATTTCAGTTCTCTTTTTCTTATTGGAAACTCATTCATCCAGTATTATCGTAAATATAAAACCTCTATCTTAATCTCTCTAATACTCATTACATGAGAAACGTAGTGAGAAATTTTAGAGTACTGATAAAAAAATTTTTTTTCTTTTTTTTAGCAGGTGAAACAAATTTTCTTCAAACTGAACTTTAATATTCATCCTGATAGTGATTTATAAGTGGTAGCCCCTTTTTTAGAGTGTATTATAGCCTCAAGGCTGCAGAAAAATGATAAAAGCTAATGGAGCGTGTGAAATTGTGACGATATAGATGTGATAAAATCAACACACAGCATGGGGGAAAGAGCCCAACTTTTTTATTTTAATCTTTGTACTTTTCATTTGCTTCACTTTCATAAGATCCTTTAAGATTAAAAGCAGATCTTGCTTATTAATAATGTTGAACACTTTTTAACTACTGCAGAGGACCAAACTCTTTGTCTTGCAAGATGATAATTTGTGCCACAGGTATTTCATTTGTGATAAAAACCTGCCTCTTTGGCTCATTATTACAAACAGATGGAGTGATGTTGGGGAGACGAAATGAAAGGAAACCATGACAGCCTCAGCTTCACGATACTGGTGTAATTAATGTTGCTTTATGTGAGACTGGAGTAGAACAGTGTCACTGACTGATGTGAAACTGCTACAATCCGCCTACTCTAACAGTCAGTCTGACTTTAACATATCTCTGATTATGTGGGTAATGAAATGTGGAAGATCTGAGAAGGAGCCACTGTACTGCTATAAAAAAAAAAAACAAAACAAGATCCCACTGGTTTTATTTTAGTCTTCATCACGCCTGCAGGAAGACGTAACTATCCCTAGATTCCACCCTCTAACCCTCCGTACTGTATGATGCCTAATTGGCAGAGCAAGGCTGCTCATTAAAAGTGACAGGTATGATCTCAGTAGCCGCAGGCCTTTAGGCCACAGTGTAAATCAGAGGGGCTAAATGCTGAAATGATCATAGGAGAAAAAGCTATTACTGCTGTGATCCCATGCTCTAGTGTTGCAATGAATGAATGGGTGACTGGGTCATTCTCAGTTCCCCAGCCCATCATGCTTTAATATAACTGTTACCATGGACACAGAGGAGTGAAACACTTCCCTTATGATTAATTATGAACAGTATGTTATATGTTGTCCTGCGATGGACTGGCGAGCTGTCCAGGGTGTACCCTGCCTTTCGCCCAAAGACTGCTGGGATAGGCTCCAGCTTCCCTGCGACCCTTAATCAGACTAAGCGGTTAGGAAAATGAATGAATGAACGTTCTGTGTTTTACCCTCACTTCCTAAATTGGTTCAATAGAACGCCTACTTCTGAAGTTTTTACAAGCAGTTAGGGCTCTTTACAGTGAGTTTACTAGTTTTTGAGATTTTGAAATGATGCAACAGACCTAAATGCTTTCAGTATGATTTCGTCAGGATGTGATGTTGCATGTTCTCTTCAGTTTCTGGTTTCCTGTTTTAGTTTGTAGTTTTCCTGGTTTAGTTCCCTGATGTCTAGTTTCCTGTTTTGCTTTCCCATTCATTAGCTCACCTGGACTCATTAGTTGAGTCATTCCACATGTGTCTCATTCTGTTTGTGTGTGTATATACGGCTTGGTTTCTGTTTTAAGTGGCTGGATTATTGTGTGTGTTAGACCATGTTTCCCTGGTGAGTTCTGCCTTTAGGTTATTCTGTGATTAAAACCTCAAAGTTCTGCATTTCTGGCTCAACAAATCTCTAACAAATTAATCTTTTTGTATAGTTGCAGCTTTTGCAGAGAATATCCTTTAGTGTGTATATAGGCAGTCATTCAGTAATTTTGACTGATTGCAATACAGAGTATCCATCCAACCACCCAACGCCTGAACTGTTCTGGCTATTTTGAGATTGCAGCTTAGCATGGGTTGTTTTCAGGCCATGAGCCCAAGACATATAAGCTCTTGAACAAATTTTGGGTCTGCCTCATGGCTTCTCTTCATTCTACCATGCTTGATAAATCTCAGAGAGGTGGCCATTTGTTGCCTGAACCATTACATCCAGCTTCTCTCAAAAGAAGTAGTTGGTGTACAATGAGCTCCTCCAGGATTTCCAATCTTTTTACTCAGCCTCAAAGTAAATCCAGACCCCGTAGAGAAAACTATATCAGTTGTTTTGTATTCAGATCTTGTATTTCTATCACATTTCTCATCGCCCAAAGTTTGTATCAACAGGGAAAGGCAGCGACATATACATTCTACTTAATAATAATAATGCCTTCTTACACAGTATTTTTCACAGGAGATACTGCTGCATGATTGCGTAAGCTGTACACACTTCTGGCAGGTTAACAGTACCTTTTCTCATCTCTTGTAAGCATGACCTCAGACCTGTGTTAGACTTTTTCTGTACCCATGCAGATCATTCAATCTGAGAACAACCGAGTTAGATCTAGAGGTGCTATTATGCCAGTCAGCTCCATCACTCAGAGCTGGACTCAGCGCAGAACTAATCTTAGATCTTGTAGCGGCCGCTTGTGGAGATTTTGTTGTTTTGTTGTATTTACAGCCCACAACATGCTTTAACTTTAAATATGCTGTGATCATGATCGAGACTGATGATTTACTGATTTTTGTTTTTTCCGGTGGCCCCCTTGGCACCTGGTGTATGGTTGTAACATATTTTTGGTATCGGCCAAAAATTTCCTAATTCCAGCATCCTGAATAAAACACTTTTGTAAGTTTATAACGGATATCTTCAGCTTCTGCTTTTCTCTGTTTGGATCTGAACAGCTAATCTTTGAAAATTAACAAACAAGAGGCTCCAAAAGTTTTCTAAACAGTCTTTTTTATTTGTCTTTTCTTTAGTGAAGAAGTCTTCTTCCAGGAAGACATGGAATTTGTTTGCTGTCTCAATATTTTCACTTGCATCAACTTACTATTAACTGTGCATACTGTAAAAAACTAGAAAAGCACTCAGAGAGTGCAGAGCTCCCCCAAACAGCTCATTTTCACCCACATTTTTAAGAATTCTTATAGATCACTCCCAACATTTTATGGACTGTAAGTCAGGCTAACTCATTAAAATTGTTTTAAAAAATCTTCCCGGTAGGTCTTACAGAGAGTTGTGAACAGACAGACTGATGGGCAGAAAGACAGACAGACACATGTGCAAAATCAAAACCCATTTAACTAAATAAACTGATGTGTTCTTTTAAATGAACAAGCATGGGTAATGTTTTAACTATGAAACAATCATATACCCAGAGTCAAATGTAAAACAGAAATGATTCATGTGCAACAACAAAACAAAAAAAAAGGAAAACAATCAACAACAGCAGAACAGCAGCAGCTGTTATTATAGTCATATTAATATTCTAAACGCAGTATTCTCCTTGGTGTTTTAAAGTAATTTTTTTTGGCTAACTTTTATTTAGTAAGCTGTCAAAAATGGGCTATGTATGGTCCTGTTTTCTTTTTTGCTTTACTGTTTTGCACTCGATGTCTGTGTCTCTGTGTCTGACTATAAAGATCAAACAGCATCAGTGATAAGCTGACTTGGGTGGGGAACTCAACCTTGTCGAATTTACTGACAGCCCTGACAATCTCCTCCCCATCCCCACCCCATTACTACCACTAACCCGGCCTAAACTTATTTTTTCCAGCTCAACTTCCATCCTGCCCTGTTTCCATTCCAGCTGCTTCTCAAGTGTCACTTTCTTTCTGTAACGGTTGAAGTTACTTAGTTTCAGATGTACCACTAGGCGGAGCTATTTGTAAGCTAATGTCATTAAGAATATTACATTTGCGATTTATTTTACATAATTATTTTTGTATTCATAGCATTTCAGTAATCTTTATAGGGTCATACATTTAATAATATGGTACATTTAAGAGAAATTTTGTTTGTCAAACTATTAAGATAAGTGCAAGGTCATGTAAAGGTCACTTCCTGTGTAGCGCTAAGCAGTGAAAACAGCAGAAGCCGACAGACCCGACATCGTGCTCGTTAAGAGAGTTTTGAAGCTAAATAAGTATTTTCTACAAGCACCGGTTTGTTCACTAGCAGGCCAAAGTGGTATGTTTTACTTTATTGTTTGTCTATTGTATAATTTATGTCATTTAAAAGCCTATGTTAATTTTATGTACATCATTTGTGTGTCACCAGTTCTACGGTGTGCCTGTGGTGTAAGAGAAAGACCGCGGTAAACATCAGTTGAAAAGAACTCTCGTGCCTCCTGTTGTTTGTGTGCAACCCGGCATACTTTCCATGCTTCAAGGTTTCTTCATCCAAATCTAACTTATAATACTGAATGTGTCAGTACAGTGTCCCATTTATTCAAACATTTTATTTAACCGAAATTGTATTATAATTTCATGTAACTCTTAAACAATAGCCTTAAAAAAGGCAGGAAATATGTCATTAGATCATTCTGAGTAATAGTTCAAAACGACAAAGTTATGTGCCCTGAATAATATAATTTATTATAGCAAAGTTGTTTTAACAAGAAGTTTTGCAAGATGATACACTATATAGCCAAGAGATGATGTACTCAGTGATGCATAGCAGCATTTAACCATCTGAACATTTTCTTGTCATGCCTTGTACCTGCCTGTCATATTACTGTATCAAATGGCTGTGAGTTGGGTTGTTTTTTGGGCTGGGCTTACAGATATGATGCAGCAGATCTGGTCTGATCCAATGCACTGGTCAAAGTGAAGATGGAATGTAAATAGCTAAATTGTGTTATAAAAGAAGTACATTAATTTATTTGTGAATTGTTTTTATGTTGTGATCAATTTACAGATGTTTAACACCACAAATTCCTTTGGCAAATCAAAATTACAAATGTTTCAGTCTCATACTAACCCCAAAAAAGGAATTAATTTCGATAAATATAGAAGGTATCCTCACTGTAAAATCCAAACTCCTTTAATTAAAAGTACTCAGACATACAGTGATGTGTTATTACATAGTAGATACTGCTTAGGAAAATGCCTCTCATCATGCATGCATTGCCTAGACTACCTTACTTTCTGCTTAAAGTTTGTCTCTTGAAACACATCAGTGCTAAATAATCTTCTTCTCCTAGTTCATGTTCTGATGTTTATTCCTTACGGGGGAATCATAGAGGAAGAGTAATGAGCTGATGCACATGGGCACACACCAAAAAACACATTAAACGTTTCCCTTTTCCTAAGGGGTTAACAACAACAAAATAAATTAAATGTTGACACCCCCCCCAAAAGGAAAAAGTTAAGCTGTACATCAGTTTGTGCAGATGTTTGCATTATACGCTGATCTTCTGACTTTCTTTTTCGTTTTAACTAATATTGGCTGCACATAGTTGAAGTGTAGTTGAAGTGTGAGCCTTCTCCCAACTTTCCAACATAGCAAAGAAAATATTCAGCTTAGGTTATCATTTATTCATAATCCAGGGAAAGTGGGAAAGCACATCCCTGGAGCAGCCCTGAGTGTTAAAAATGAGTGAAATTCAGAGACTATTTTCAGCGGTGGATATATTCCAGCTTGTGTTCTGTCCTGAGGCAAACGCTATTTAATTTTCTCTCTGTCCAGGTAGTCACTGAAGAAGTCGTAGAAAATAGAAATATGACCTTCAGAGGTGGACCACTTTAATGCATGGAGGTATGCTACTCTCTGCTCATTTATGGGATATAACCTCAGTTGATTAGTTTAAAAAACTCCCTCTGATAGTGATACAATGTGTGCTCGTGTAAGAGTTAAACCTGATATGATCCAGATAGTTTCCCAAACATGATTATCCTTACAATCTGGGAAGTGGTTTGAAAAGGAGCTCATCCACTGGCTTTGATTAGCCACTAAACTTCCACGAGTTGAGGTCAGGCTGAAGAGGCTTTGACTGGAAAACTTCTGCCACGGGATATCGGATATCAGCCATTTTCTGCAAATTTCTAAAATATTAACATTAACAAAATAATATCCCTTGTAAATAATTATGTGTTTTGCTTGATAAAAAGTTGACAGTCTGAGACCAAGGTTGTTTAAAATTCAGACTTTGTAGCAAAAAATAAGTTTTCCCTCTTTTATACTGATTAATATTGATTTATTTTAACAGTTACTCACTCAGTTAGCTCTGATCTTCAGAGTCACTGCCTTACTGTGGTCGAGTTTTAGTACTCCAGTGACTGAGAGTTGTGTTATTGGGGGGCATTAGCCACTCCTGGGGTCTCTCATAAAAAAACAGCTCATAAAGGCCACATTACAGAGATTCATAGACCTCAATGGCAAAGGCTTCAGAGTGTAAACAACACATAGAAAAGGGAAACCGGTGGACCCTTGGAGCCAAGCATGTGGTGGTCAAGCCATGGCTCCTGGGACTCAGCTGACTCAGCTAAAAAAAAAAATGCAACAGAACTCCACATGGGCTCACCATCTGCAGGGGAGGAAAACCGAGGCTGTGTGCAGTGTGAGCTGACTGGCATGCCAAGGTGGGGGCCTGCCAGTTCCCAACATTACAAAACCTTCCTCAGGCCAACAACAACTAAGGCAAGTGACAGATGAGTGACATGTGGTCAGGATGACGGTCAGCTCCTTCAGAAAAGTTTGGAGCGCTTCCCCCAGGGTGGGAGTGAAGCTTTGCATCAAGTGGATGAGTTTAACTACGTCAAGCTCTTGCCAAAAGGTGAAGTTTTTCATTTTACCAGTGAGTCTATGTTCCAGCTCCCACCTATGGCCATAAAATTAGAGCAGAGACTAAAAAGATTGTGGACTTGTGGACTAGATAAACAGCCTACAGAGCTTGGCCTACACCTGCTCTCCCTTTGTATCTAAATGAGCCATTTGAGGTGGTTTGGGCATCTGATGAGGAAGCCTCCTAATCACCTCCTCATAAAGGTTTTCCAGACATGTCTGACTGAAGAGACCATGGGATAAATCCAGGACTCACTGGAAAGATAATATTTCCTTTCTGGCCTGGAAATGCCTTAAGAGAAGAATATTGCAAAGGTGTCTGAGTTTCTATCCTGAACCTATGCAGAAGAAAATGGATAAAAAAGAAAAAAAATAGAAATTAATAAACTACGTTATCTGCAATATGCAGCATACCCCTGCAGAGTCCTGGTGTTTATAGTATGAAATAAGTCGGCAGCTTCAAGACGTTAACACTTGTCACACTGCACATTCATGGCAGGTTTGTTGGGTCTTGCTACAATATGTAGAAGTATTCATGTCTGAGCCAGCAGCAGTGATTTTCAAAGACATGCCTGAGAGTTTTGAGAAAATTTGCCTTTGCAGAAACAGGGCACTATGTTGTAAACACAACAGTTGTGACAGATCTGGCATTGTTATGTTAGCAGGATTCTCACACAGATATAGCCCTAAGCATGAGTGATCGATAGCAATATAACAAAGATGTCTTTATTGTGTAATCTCTCTGCAATTTAACAACTCACATTGTTAAAATGCACTTAATCCATTTAAGATCCCTGCAAGAAAATTCCACTTTTAAAATCATTAACATGTATGCTTAAAATTTCTGAATCAGCCTTACATGCACCTACATACAGTTTTTTTGTTTGTTTGTTTTTTAAAGGGATTTATGTGAAAACTAATGTTTGAAACTTATCAAAACATCTTCATGATGTGTTTAGATCACAAATTTTGAGTGGATTAAAAGTGGACAACAGGGATGACCTTTCTTTTCTTGAACATCCAATGTGTCAAAATCAGATTCAGAGAGCCAAACTTTCAAGAGTAAAATAAAAAAATAAAAAAAACTAGTCCCTGGTGTGTTTTCCAAAGTTGAAGAGTCAATAAAATATACTGATACATGACCCAGAGATCCTGAACAATTCACTTTGGCTGTTCTTGAAAACTGATACATCTAAATCTCTTGGTAGCAGCTGTATTTACAGTAGTCCATTATTTTAAATGAGTAGCATGAGCAGCTGCAGTCTAAAGACAGAAATTGTGAATTTTTATATTCACAAAAATGTGCATATTTGACTAGGTTAAGTGTATAGTTTCTTTATTGCCTATTAAAGCCATGAAGAAAGTATTTTATTTGAAAAACTGGATTAGATATGTTTAACCAAGATCAGCAATGATATTTAGGGATTTTATCAAATTACAAGACAGACAAAATGAACAGGACGTGGCCAGTTTTTCTTACTGCCTTTTGTGATCTGCCTGTATGCAGAGCTTGCAAATCCCTTTTGTGAAATGGGCATCCAAGCAGTAAGTACACAACATCCTGAAAAGCCATGAAAAAGTCATTTGATTCAGACTTGGAGTTACGTAATCCCAAGACTCCCATTAAGAAGTCAGATATCTCACTCACCAAACTGTAAGGCTGCACTAGCTGGAAGCTGCAGCTTATATTCATCATGTTTGCATAATGCTTCCTTATACCTTCTTTGCATTGTTTAAATGTCTTGACATCATGTGTGGGGCTTAAAGACAAGAACTGTTTTTATATGCTTACATGTGCCCCCACGTAGGTATTTCTGCAGAAACAGAGCTGAACCCTATGGCCACATTCAGTGCGGGACTCTGTTCTCTGCTCCAGTTGTGTCTAACTTATAAGGGGGAAGCCCTAGTGTTCTGCAGCTAAAAGCCCCACCATGCAATGAATAATGAATACAGATTCCCCATCCAGTCTCTCCGCATACTAGTTCAAAGGCATTCTGCTAGTCCATGCATAAAGCAACGAGACACACAACTCTATGCTAATGGCCTCTCGACTCCAGGGACTGGACTGAACTTACTGAGCCATGCAAACATTCCAGAGATAAGGACGAGGACAACAATGAGGAGGATGTGAGAAAAAATTGCTCCAACATTTGTAAGGGTCAAGAAAAGAGTGTGATTGAGCACCAGCAACACACAAACGCACAACACCAAACACACGAGGCCCGGAGTCTGTTGGAGTTGTCTCAAGGGAACGCTGAACATTTCATTGATGCTGAGTAATGCTAATGACCTCCCCGGGAATTGCAGGGCTGGGATGCAAGAATCGGGTGAGACTGTCAAAGGAGATCATACTGTAAGGTATTCTACTCCATACCCGCTACTGTAGCATGCTTCCAGACTATTCCACGATTATAAATATTTCTGACACATTTCGCTTATTGTCTGGTATCATATCGTGCATTTGTTTCACTCTACAAAAACAACCTTATTTTGGCAGACTGTATGCATGTGTGTGTGCGCTTTTCTGCGTATGTGAGACTGTCTGAGTGTGTAGTCATTTAGCCATTTTCCTGATTACAGCGAAAACAAATGAGGCGGTTATCAGTAAAGGAAGCAGCACTCTGCTTGTGAACCCATCAAAGGAAAAATGTTTTTCCCTGCAAGAAACAGCCGCTAAGACAGAAAGACAGGGAGAGAAAAAAGAGTCTTTACTCAAAGCTCTTCTGGGAAGGTATTAAATGTATTTGAGGTGCTCTCTTTTGTTTTGTGCATTTCATTAGCTGACTTTACCTCATACCTCTGTTCCTCCTCTTCTACCGCTGCAGATGTTCTGTCGCACATTTTTCTTTTTCTCCAACCGCCATCTCTTCTCTGTTCACGCATCTCTATTTCCTTTTATGACGCTTCAAATTTTGATTCATCCTATTACACAGGTTTCTCAGTGTCAAAGGAGCTTATGGGAATCCAACTGGGAACATTTCCCACAATCTCACAACAGGCAGGAAGAAATGAGACACAGAGACCAGTAGCAAAGGGGCTCGAAGTAACAGATGTGTGTTGTTGCTGGGAATAATGCAATTTACAGGAGTAAAAGTGAAGTGGTGAAAGAGTTTGTCTCCACTAAACTTTCCTTAAATTCAACTTCTAGGTCTGAATGCAGAAGCAGTGGACTATAAAGTTCCTGATTTAATTACAGTGGTGTAATGCATGAGTGGAGATCACTACCACTTAGATACTGATAGGCCATGTGGACCAGAGAGAAGTTTGGCAGGACTTTGGCCGTTTGCAGGTAAAAACCAATATCTTTTTTTCAATCCACACATTACTAAGGTGACACTTAATTCACAGAGTGGCTACGGCACATAATAAGAGTCCTAATGAGTACTTTTTGTGAATTACAATTTTGTCTTCCAGTTAAAACCAGAATCTCTGAAATTTCTCATTAATGTGAATAAAAATCTGAATATATTGCATTTGAGCTTTTGGTTCACTCTTCTTCACAACGTATACTGACACGTGAGACCTGTTACAGAAAAAACACATCACCACATACACATAGGAAACAGCTCTTTGTATGTTACAAGATATTGGTCTGGAGGGTTTTGGGCATCAAAGCTTTACTTAAGAATAAGGGCGAATAATAAAGTTGAAAGCACATTTTATCACATAATATAGAATTTCATCATCAAGTGTATGAGAGAAATACATCCATCCCTTTTTTTGTACCTGCTTCTTGTAATGCAGGGTTACAGGAGGCTGGAGTCTATTCCAGCAGCTATTTTGAGAAGCAGGTACCTGCTGGACAGGTCACAGTTCACAGCAGGGTCAACAGAGAGAGACAAACACCTCGCGCTCAATCCTGGGGGGAATTCCGAGTGACCATTTAACCCAACATACATGTCTCTATGGGAAGAAGCCAGGAGAAAACATGCAAACTCCACAGAAACCCCCATCAACCTGAGCAAACCTTTTTAATTCATTCATTTCATTCAATAAATCAAAACATATTTTAAAATCTGAACATATCTTCAAGTTAAACTTGAATGAAATAAGGAGCAACAGAAGTAAAGTCTTATATTATCTGCCCCCTTTTCACCCAAACATTAGTACAGTATGTAAACAAACAGACCAAAAAATTAATACAATAATTAACCTGCCGCCCCCCCCAACCCCCTCCTCCTGCCAAAGCTCAAAGCAGGAACCTGTTGGTCGTCAACAAAATTATTCTTCACCCTTAATTCCTGACAGTATCTTGGAATCTAACAATCTCTTGTGTTAAATCAAATCAAATCAAACTTTATTTATGAAGAAATTTTCCCTACGATTAAATGTAACACAAAGTGCTTAATATATATAAAATGATTTAATTCAATTTATTTGAACCTGATATTTAAAAAAGGGTTTTGACTTGGAAACAAAAAAACCAACAAACAAAAAAAAAACTGAAGATAAACTGAAAATTATGTCTCTATTTCAAAAGAAAGCATAGAAACGGCAAAAATGCTGTTCTCAATTGTGTTTTTCAGGAAAATGTTAAATACCATACTCACTCACACCATGTTAAAAAAAAAAACACATGTTTAATGTAAGATTAACATCCATTAACATGGATATTTAATAAAGTCCAAATAAACCTCAGCCTTCACTATGCCTGCTAATCATTGACTTTCTACAGTTCATTAACAAAACTTCCAAACTGCATTGAAATCATCATGCGGTTATCTGATAACTGCTAAGTGGTGATTGTGTGATAGAGGTAATGAAGACACTGACCTCGTTGAAATGAGCCACATCCTCACAGTTTTCTGCTACTCGACTGTAGAAAGGCAGACCTGCAAGATGAGGAGGAATTTAGTGGTTAAAGAACAGTTCAGTCGATGGCAATGGTCACTGCCATCTCAGTTTCGATTGGTAGATTCATTTTTACAGCTCAAAAAAGCAGTGAGTTACTTGTGTTCTACATTTCTAAGGATTTAGTTTCAGTCTCAAAAACTGAGAGAAATTAATTATTGTTGGATTTTTAAAACAAGCAAAAATATATTAATGTATAGACGCTATTTCCTACTGGCGGATTTTGAAACTGAACAAAAGGTTGCAGATTTCGTGAGACTTAACATTTTTTATTTCTACTAAATTATTCTTTATCTTTATCTTATATATTTAGGATATAATTCTGCATTATATTAATTACTTGTATATTAGGTCAAAAAGAGAAAAAGATATTTGCTTTATTTGCTTTTATTTGTTTTAAAGGATTTTTTCTTTCTTTCTCTTTTTTCCTTTTGTGAGTGTACTTGCCCTGGATTGCACTTCTATTAAGCTAGAGGGCTCTCTGATATCTGATTGGATGCCCCGGGTGCCATCTCAGGTGATTGACAGATCACTCGAGGGGGAAGACAGGAGTGTCACTACACCAGTTTTTAAAGTATATTTTAAAGTAGTTTCATAATTAGACATCCTGAAAGAATACTAATATTTGGCTGCATATTAAAAAAAAAAAAAAAAAAAAAAAAAGAAAGACTATTTGGTCCCTGTGCAAGTACAACAATTAATGTTATGTAATGCTATTAAAATGTTAGCCTGAAGCTATGTAGCAGTGCTAATCTGGTTATATGGTAGCATTCACTTTAATAGGGGGAAATTGTGGTATTTAATATTTTAAGGGACGACACATTAGCTCGGTTAATCAAGATTTTCACAGTGGAGCTGAAAATAAATGATAAAGAAATGTTAAAATAGCCATCCTTGATGGCTATTTTAACATGGAGATGATTGTGGAAAAGGGTAGAGCTACATGATCCACTTGAATTAAACAAGAGCCAAGCAAAGCTGGTAGTTGGTTTATATTAAGGTCTGGCTTGAAAATGTGGACAGTTATAGCATGCAAGCAGTTTTATTTTATATAAGATCGAAAAGAAAGGGAGATATTTCTGGCTTTTTATATAGAAGAAGAACACAGAGCAGGTCCAGAGAGACCCCAGCCCCAATGTCAACAGCCTTGACAGCTCGCAACATGGAAGTAGCCAAGCAAGTCGTTGTGGTCAGACACAAAGATCTGGTCTACCACTACCACCACCATACAGTGAAGCTGCCGTGTTGCGCTGAACACATTTATTCTTTATTATTAAGAGGAGCCCGTGGATAATGAGGCTCCCCTTAGTCCTTAAGCTTTATTCTTTATTTTATTATGTATTTCATAATGTCTGTTATTTCAGCGTATAACCGCTGGACCACATATTGTGCCACAGCTACCTTTCCATGGACCATTTTAAACTTGTTGCAAATATTTCCACTTAATAAAGTAGTTTTATTATGATTGCAGTGGCTTTGGGCTCGTTTGTTTAAAGTTGCTGATAATCTTCTTGTTTTGTTTCATAAATGTAAAGACATTTGATTCTTCATGTTTATTCTTTTTCTCCTTTGGCCAACCTTCTGGCCAAGAGTGTGTATAAAAGTCTTGCTCTTCACTGCTATGAATTCATTCCCTGTTCGTCCATTAGGAGGTAAAACCCAGAGACTTTAACAGAAATTAGCTACCTGGAGTCCCTTTTCTTTCCAATCCTAATATTCATAACTGCTCACATCTGGGTATTTAGTATCACACATCAGCAGCACTGGGACACTTGAAAGTTTCTAAACTTCTCAGCTTTTTTTAACTTTATGGATTAGTTTTGCAAAATGCAATCTACATAAAAATCAATGAAAAAAAAGCAGGATATATTTCGGAGCTCTGTGTTGTTCTCGTCAGCAGATCTGTATCAGATGGGTCAGTTAATATCGCAGCTGCAGTCCTAGTGAGCAGTGATTTTGCAATATTTCAGGTGGTTGAGTTAATGAAAATTGATAGCTTTGGTGAGATAAACTCATCTTCTTTCCCACATTATTAAACATCTCAGATACATCCAGATTTATTCTGTGACCTTTAAAGTCGGTCCAACTCCCTCTGCAAGTTTTGAGCCACTGAACTAATGACTAAACTTTGTAGCGTTGTAATAACTGGGTGCAGCCTGACCAGCAACATTTCACTTACGCACTCATACATCAGCAAATAACTAGATTACACTGAAAATAATTATTTGCGCATCTCATATCTCAATTTTTCAAACAAACCTGTATCTTATTCTTCATCTTTGGAGTACATTTTACTGCCTTTTCCACTGCTTTATACAAGCTTTACATAAACATACAAGAACTCACTGAGGCTTTTTCCTACATTTAAATGGTCTCATCGTAATCTAAGATCTGTTTGCTTGCAATAAACAACAACACAAAGAGAAATGAATGACTTAAGCACCTGATAAACAGTGGGATGAAACAGCTGTAGAGTCACAGGAGAGGATAGAGAAATGGAGTCGGTTGAAGCGCTAATATGTGACTCACTATGCGACAGAACAGAATTAGAGAAACAGAGACTGCAGCGAACTTTAAAGAATAGAAATAAAAATCAGACATCAACACTTAACAACAGCAGTACTGAATGAAGTCTCATTTAAGGCAACACTAATCTGTTGTTGCAGTTATTCAACTCAGTGCACAGTAACCCAACTCATTCGGGTGTGCATCTTGTGCTCACCTTGTTGCTTTGAGGCCCATGATGAACCATCCCCGCTTTATTGTGACTGTTTATTTTGTATATCTGAAGCTCTGTGTGCGCAGCATGTGGACACACTAGTACATAAACACATGCAGACCTACAGCATTAATAAAGTTTATGTCAGTTTGGTTTTACTAATTACTTTGAATATAAATATGTTTTGGCCCAGCTTTGGCAATATTGTTAACATCATGCTCTGAAGCATGTTTTTCATCATTTAGGGCATCATTTAGTATCCAAACACAAGACGCTACAACACACATGGAGGAGTAAAACGGGAAATTATATCCTGCATCATAAAGCCTCACTTTCACATATTACCCATACAAGGAGCCACTTCTAATTCTCTCTGCAAGTGTTCCAGTCTCCTTTCTCATCACTCCCACACGCTGCTCATCCTTATAAAACCACATCCTTTTGAAGCAGTTTTTCGCTAAATAAACACCACTTCAGTTTCAGAATAGGAGAGAGACAGAAAGAGAGAGACAACATTCCCTCCTACATTATTGATAACAGTGGCACTGCTGTCATACCAGTGTTTTCATCCAACAAGAGATGTGGGCTTAGAGAAGGAGATCATATGAAGCTTATGTAAGATGCTCCAAACCAACCTAAAACATTCTGTTAATCAGCTTGAATTTTTGGCCTTGATGAAACTAGAAAAAAGGTAAAGTCAACATTGAAATAACTGGCCTCAGAGAAAGAAATGAAAAAAAACAAAAGTTTGATTTCAAGCAGACACAAACAAAATGAGAGAAAGAAGATGCAGAACACCATCGACAACCAAAACCAGCACAGAGGAGATTTTATTCACTTTTACATTTGTTACTTTTGTATGAAATACAAAAAAAAAAAAAAACATTGAATGTTACATCCAGTCATGGAAGTACTTTTTTATTTCCCTGTCTGCCACCCTGAGTGTCTCATCATTATTGCTTCACACTTAGCTATTTATCGTACAGCAAGGGTTTAAATACCCACAATGCAATCTGAAACTAAACATAATAAATGTTCAGGTAAATAAAAGGATGAATATAAATTGCACAACTGGGAAGAAAAGCAACTTGTGTTTGCAGTATCCAGTGGATGCACAAAGCCCAGTGTCAGGCCTTTAATACATCATGCTGGCCAAGCAGCAATATGGATATCTGAATATTAACATATCTGAAAAGTCTTGAGGCAGAAAGAAAGTTTACTGGAGAGTAAAAAATATCTTTAATCAAACAGTCACTTTTTTTTTCTTTCCTTTTTATTTTTTGTTTAATAATTATTTTACACCATATTGCAGACTTAATTTTGCTTGTAGTCCTGCAGGCGTCGGTCAGTCCAATGAGGCAATGCCAACTGGAGTGCTGTTCTTTGATAAAAACCAAGAGCTACAGATAACAGCAAGAATTCATCAAAGGCTTGTCAGGAAATCAATTAATTTTTGACGGCTTGTCTTCAAGGCAAACTTGCCTCATTGGCTATCTCCACGGTCGAAAAATAATGAAACTGTTTTAGTCTGTCCATGGCAGGAACGCTGCAGCCTTCTTTATCACATTTTGCATTACGTTATGTCTTCATTATAGTTGAGCACAGCTTTCATCTTCTGAAAAGTGATTCTGGACTATGAGTGCCATATTCCATTTTTCTCAACATGGATTAACAAGAACTAAAACTTAGGAACACTGAATTAAAAGTGATAGAACCTTTATCTTAATTGAAAAAAGAAAAAATCACATATAGGTGTAGTTTCTAAACGTTTGTTAATCCGTCTGCTAATAAAAGATTGTAAAATCAAATAGATAAAGAAAATGAGAGAGGAGATAGTGAAGCTGGATGACAGGTTCACTCGTTCTAGCTGAAAGAGGCATGATGAAAAGACTCAAACTGTGCAGAACAAAACTCTCAAATGCCCTGGTTAAGAAATGGACTGGAAAGTAATATCAAAGTGTTTTGGTGTTCATCTAACGATGTTAACACAAACTACCTTGAATAGAACTAATATGGGCACTCATCCTTGAAATTGGCACCAGCTAAGGCAACTCAAAATAATAATCTTCTTGTGGCTTAAAAAAAAAAACTAAATAACAAAATATGATTAAAAAAAAGAGTACCAAAGTACCAGTTAAAAGCTGTAGGGGATCATTATATGTGGTTAAGATCACTGTCTGTCTTTGTTCTGGTCACAGGGAACAAAAAAGCATCAGCGGCCAACACTTGAATTAAGCTAATAAGCACAATGACGCTGCACACTACTTAAGCATATGTTTCACAGAATAACTTCAAGAATAACCTCTGTAAAAGCTCAACGACAAACATGTCTTCCTTTTCACCCATTCCACTGGAATCTAATCCTTCGAGTGGCCTGAGAATGCCTTGGGACATTCCTGGATGAATTGGAAAAAGTGGTCAAGGAAAGAGAATATGGATGGATGGATGGATGGATGGATGGATTTTCAAACTCAGAGCTTTAATAAATGTAGTTTACTTCCATCTGCTCTTATCAGAATGAAACAAAACTTCTGAAGTATATTTTAATATAAGGCCATACATCACAATTGAAACATATTTCCTTAAGTAAGAAAGGATGGAGACACCATCATAATTTGATTTGTTGCCTAAGAGTCTTGAATAGCTTGTCATCACATTCAGGAAATTGGGAAGTTTTAAGCAGTAATTATAGTATGTTTTAACGTTTACTTGTGGCCATGTTAAATTGGTGTGTGTGAAAAGTGTTATTAATTTGCACATATCTAGTTTGTCTATACCACAAGCTTAGATCAATGCTGAAGGTTTAACAAACAGAATAACTCGGACCACCTTAACATGCATGAGGACAAGGGGTGGATTGGTTTTCCTGGCAGATTTCTTCCTCTCCAGACAGGAAACTTTGAGATCTGAAAGCACTCAGGAAACTCTACTGACAAGTTGTGGGGAAAGGCATGACTCAAAAATCCACAGCAGAGGATAAGATCAACAAACACTTTGGAAAGGCAAAGCATTTCCACACAATTTAAAAACAATCCTGGATTTGGAAAGGACAGAAATGTCTCATTTTATTTTTTCAATTATGTTCAAATTGTAATGAACTTTCCTCATTCCCTCAGCAAAGCTATTACTGATACATTTGATTTAATGTTAGACTTTTTAGTTTGAAAGTAAATTTAATCTAAATTCAATTTAATTCAATTAATTTTTATTCAACTGTATTAATATGGCACATTTCAAAACAACTTTAGTTGACGAAAGTGCTTCACAATAAAATCCCAGACTGCAAATTGTTCATACAATGTGTGCTGAAGTGATTTAGTGTGCGGTCGTTTGATCTTTGCTCTCTCTTGTCTACTGTGTTGGCTCTCTTGCTTTTGTAATAGAATAAACCAAAAATAGCTCCATTTAAAGCACATATTACATTTAAACACACTGATTAAAACTCTGCCATTTTATCGTGCTACCTAAAGGAACAACCTCAAGAATGAAATCCTCATTAAATGACAACTGCTGATGATAATGCAAAAATCTTAAATACTATCTAAATGCAACTGAGTTAAAATGCAAAATTATTTTCATTCCATGTTTGTCTATTAGGTCAGACAACAATAGAAAACAGTTTTCAATGATACGTTAAATTATGCAGCCGTTGACGTTTGATTTTTAGGTAAAGGGATCAAAAGTTTTGGTCAACTATGGCATAAATTTGCAGATGTGTCCAAGCCGTTGAGTGTATGCGGTTTAAGGGCATCTTTTTGTGTTCATACCTTTGATAAATCCTTGATGTCATAAAAAATGCAAGTAAAAGTTCTTAATGCTTTTCTCTATGTATGCTGACATACCTCTAGATTAAAGATTGGATGTGTTTGTTCCTTGAGATGTACCTCAACTTAATCTTTACCCCCGCTTAACTATAAATAAAGCTTTCGGCTAAAATGTTAATAACAGGCCTCATATATGGATATATATAATTTGACTCTTAAGCATGTCCCCACAACCTGAGTAACTCTAATTCTCTCCCTCTTTTAAACACACACACATACACACACAAGTGAAATCATAAGCAGATGAACTGCAGCAACTGTGCTGACAGTTCTACCATGGAGAAAAGAGCAGAGCATCACATTTCTGACTCAGATAACACGGTTCATGTAATATCGAGACCCTGGTGAAATTGCTGCAGCACAGAGCTCAACACTAAGAGCCATCCATTTTCCCAACACACACACACACACACACACACATACACACACACACACACACACACACACACACACACACACAAACAAAGAGCAAAAGAACTGGAAACAAAGAAGAGGTGGTTCTTGCAAAATGCTCCACAATCGAGTTGTTGACAGATCAGAGAGCAGTCACTACTGAACACCTGACAGAGAGCACTGATCACTGTCCAAGGTGCTGAAACACACACACACACACACACACACACACACACACACACACACACACACACACACACACACACACAAACAAAGAGCAAAAGAACTGGAAACAAAGAAGAGGTGGTTCTTGCAAAATGCTCCACAATCGAGTTGTTGACAGATCAGAGAGCAGTCACTACTGAACACCTGACAGAGAGCACTGATCACTGTCCAAGGTGCTGAAACACACACACATACACACACCCACACACACACACACACTTCCATTGTCCTGTTCTTGTGTGATTCACACACTGTCTGAGCTAGCTATCTTGCTGACACAAAGACACATGAATGAATCCACAGTGGCAGAACTTTTTCCCATTGTTTTCCAAACTGTGTGTACTCTGAGCTTTGGTGTTGGCTGAAGGTTAATAAAATCCAATTTTTATCTTGATAGTTTTTGGTTGGACACCTTTTTACCTCCAGCACAATCTAGATTCCTCGTTTCATAGATTCATCAAGGAGTTGGAGACATTCTTCAGAGATTGAGGTCCATATTGACATGATAGCATCAGTTGCTGCAACTTTGTTCAATGCCCATGATGCAAATTTCCTGTTCTACCACATATCAAGCTCTATTGCATTGGCATCTGGTGACCATGGAGGTCACTGGAGTCCAGTGAATTCTTTGTCATGATCAAGAAAGTACTTAAGAGCTTTGGGACATGATGCAATATCCTGCTGAAGGTACTTCATGGTTATAAAGGGATGCACATAGGCACTGGCAACATTCAGGTAGGCTGTGGTGTTTAAACAAAATAAGTTGGACAAGAATGCCCAATCGCATGGGTTCCAGCAGCAGAAGACCACAGGAGAATATCAAAAGTTGCCCAGTTTAGGTAGTCCGATAAACTGTAGCCTACGTTTCCTGCTGTCATTTCCAACGAGTCTAGTCCTCCTCTGACATATACAAGACATCAGGCAACTGCTGCTCAGTAGATTATTTTCTCTTTTTCATTTTTTGTAAATATTAGAAATGGTTGTGTGTGAAAATCCCAGTACATTTCAGTCTCAGCACTCCCTGAAATACTTACTGGCCCCAGCAGCCATGCCACATTCAAAGTAACTCCAATCCCCTTTTTTCCTCATGAACTTTGGCAAGTCATCTTGACCATACTTACATGCCTACGCAGTGACTTGCTGCCATGTGATTGTGCGATTAGCTTTTAGATTAAGTAGTTGAACAGGAGTGTCTAATTAAGTAGCAGTGAGTGTACACAAGATAAGAAATGCCAGAGGCAGTATTTTGGTAATTACAGGACACACGTGGTAATAGTAGGACACCTGTATCAACATCCTTTGTAATCACTTCATCAGCTTGTCAACACTGAGAATATTTAAAGTTAAAACTACATAAAAGCACATGGAAATGGGACTGCTGATATTTCCAGGCGTGATTAAGCTTTAACAGGGTGTGTGCGCGCTCACATGCGTGATTATATAACTTAAATTCCATTATTTATATTTAAAGCTCCCATTTTACATAACTGTGCTGCAAACTCACTTTTTTTTTATCGTGATCGAAATTATTTTATTTATTATTATTATTATAGGAATATTACATGTTTATATTAGTTATTTAAAATGAGTGTGGTGACAAAAAAGGAAGTAAAAAAAAAAAAAAAGGAAAAGTTTGCCGTTCAGCTGAAAATGTGCGTCTAAATGCCATGTTTCATTTTTCTACAGACTAATCATTTGGGGGTTTTGTTATTGTAAGTTACATTAAATCCAACTACATAACTGTTTTGCATTTTATTAAATTAAAAGAACATCCTCCTCAGTGAAAAATCCGCGCGCGCTCCATATGATGTCCACCGAACCAAATTCCCTCCAACTTTTTGTCCAGCCAGAACAGCTGGTTATGTCCCATCATATTAATAATTCAAACACAGCCCAAATGAGGACACTCGGTGAGGTTTTTTTGGGGGGGGGTTAAATCTTCCACAGAGACGTTTCAGGTTAAGATGTCCTACCTCTGAACGTAACTTTTGCGATCCTGTCACCTTTCCCACGAAGGTGAGCCACCGTCTTCAGGTGAACCACTAGGGCCATCATTAGTCCACACTGTTCAGGGGAGTAATTTTACTCCACACAGATGAAAGTTAACCCGGTTTGGTGCAATCACTGTTGTTTTACACGAGCCTCAATCTGGGTCTGGATCCGCTGTAACCCAAAAAACGCGTTCCTGTCCGGCAGCATGGATACTTAAAAAAATCGTAACAGAAAGAAAGAGGGAGAGAAAAAAATGTATTTAAATCGCAGGCTCGGGTTCAGATGTACTCTGTGTTGCTGCTGGGTCTGTCGCTCATCTCCTGGCTGGTTCTTGGTTTTACTGCTTCCCTGCTCTTTGCGCAGGAAGGGTGGGGGGTGGGCTTCAGCTCCAGCTTCAGCTGGAGGTTGAAAGATGCTTTGATTGCAGAGGATGACTTCAGACATGGAATATGGAGGCAAAGAGTGCTATCTTTTCCCTCTATTGTTTTGTGGCTGAATTAGTCTAAATGTTTTGCATCATTGTCTTACTTTGCATAAGATTTGAAGACATAGTGGATTAAAGTGTCGATAAGGGAAAGAATCATATTCTCCCTTTTGATAATGCTAGACAGCTCTTGCTTTACTTTGTCCTGATATCCAAACACTGTTGGATCCAGTCTTTTCTTTTCTTTTTTTTTTTAACTACATGGTCGCCAAGCAACTCCTTTTGCCCCTAGTAGACCTATAGCTTTAAATGGGTTTGGTGAATATCAAGGGGTCAGATGAACGTTGCCTTTTTCTGGCTAATGGGCAGCTGTGGTCTGATGATGGAAAGAATGATCCACAACAATCATTGCAGGGAGGAGGACGGACTGGAATCCACATCTTTGTTTGGAAAAAAAAAAAAAATACAGCAGGTTGGTAAATTTAACAAAAAAAGATTTTTTAATAGTCAAGATTTGTGCACTTGTGAAGCTAAAGAATACTCGTCAATTGATTCAATAAATGTTAGCAAAAGTCATTAAAACACACTTCTCTCTGAACATGAGAAATTTTTGCTTGATGTATGAAAATCCTTGTGATACACTGTTTGACAGTACTTGGCCTTGAAAATTAAAGGAATGTCTTCCATTAGGCACCAAGGGAAAATAAGACAGAAAAGATGCTTTATGCTCCTCAAAAGATCCCACCATGTCTGTGCGGATCAGAGCGCTGGCAGTGGGTGTCCCTGTGAGAGCACTGGGATATTTGTAGCTCTCAAAACTCTTAAAGCTGGGACAGCTGTGGTTTATTCAGATTTAAAAAATGCTGCTTGACAGGTAAAAAAAAACAAAAAAAAAAAAACAACCAAACAAAATGAAAAAGTGAGCCAGGCAGGAGAATAATCAGCAATCTACCAACCCAATCCACCAAGACACCAAATTGCCATCTCCTCCCTGAGACACTGCACCTACTTCTGCTCATTACTGGGAGGTTGTGTTCCCTGCCTCTGGTGCTGAAAATGCCCCTTGCTTATAGTGTTTTTTCATGACTATCTGATGGGTTAAATGCTGAGGTTAAATAGCTGTGTTTGTAAAAACATACAGGCTAATAAGGGACTTCTCTTCTTCAGCATCCCAGCAGTCATACTGGCACACTAGCTGTCCTGAAAAGATAATCGATGTTCAGCATGAGATAGGGGTGAAACCTTTCCATGCAAGAGTATATTGTGTGATAATGTGACATTCATGCACTGACAGTAAAACAGCCTTTAATTGTCAAACAGAAAGATGAGGAAATATGTGAAAAACCTTTTCTAATATGAACGAGCTTTTCCTTCTCATGCTGGCATCTCTGTTTACTGTACGTCTCTATTTTAAGCTCAGTCTAAGGCAGCTAATTAAATGTTTTCCTCCTCAGCCCTACAAGAGATTCAGGGCGAAAACAAAGAAACCAGCAGGCTGAAAGGGCTGGTTTGCTACACCATCTCTGCAGACAGGAGCTGCGCATATCCCGAAGAGATTCATTACCAAACAAATCACTGCTTTTTCTTATCACACACAAAAACAAGAAAAACAACTTGTGTTTTAAACAGGGTCAGATGTTGACCGGCCCCTTTCCTGACAGCAAAGTGTTGCAGATTTAATAAACAAAGAAAATGTGTGATGGTAAATAGGTGATAGAACTGGAGCACTCACTCCACTTGAACACTGATTCATATCAACCCCGTAGGATGGTGAGTCTCTCTTGATATAGCTAATAAAGAGAGATGGCCTATTTCATCAGCATCTTGTCTCCTCACTTGAGGCAATCAGTTGGACCTGTCGTAAACAACCTCAGGCATGCATGTAACAAGACAGAGCACTCTGTGATTCTGTACATCCAGCTGGCTGGAGGAGCAATCCAGCCCTTTTAGCTACTGTCTGTCTGTCGATGTGTATGCGAATCTGTGGAAATGTGCACGTTCGCTGCCTCGCAGAGACACTGACACACAACCATCTCCTTCAATGGGAGTTTTTAGTTTAAAAATGCATTACGTTTTTTGTGCTGACTCATGCATTATTTCAACCGGCTGCAGTGTTGTGTGTTCTTTTTACACTGGTGCAAAGAAAAATTCAGGACTATCATGGCTTTTAATTCAAGTTCACCGCTTGTTTGTGTAACAGCAGTTGAAAGGTAATGACAACACGTTTCATGATTGATCTGAAATCAGTGTAAACATATGGATCTTTGATTATTTCAGTTTTTTTCTTTTTCTTGCCACCCTGCTCTTTATGTGCAGGATTATAAAGATGGAAAATGTTCAGATATTTAAGACAGCACAGTTTATGTACCGCATAAAGGCTTTACCGAAAGGGCAGTGAACTTAACTGTGATGCACAGGAATTTCAGTAGCACTGGATGTCTGCACCTGAGCAAATAGCTTAAGTGTTGGTGAGTACTAAGAACAGTAGCAAAATCCTAAAAACATGTTAGGATTACATTTATCACGCGCTTTTTCCTATTGAGTTTGATCGCCCTTTCCCTTCATGACATCACACTAACTTGTGAGATAAGTTAGAAACAAGTTGAGAATGAATCGCTTTTGCCAATAGTTGTTAAGAATCCAGTCAACAGAGGGGGGTGTTGGACTGCAGTAAAACCTCATCAAAAAACAAGTGAGCAGTTATTTCATTAAATCTTTGGGGCTCATTCAGATGCATATGGATTATAACATCATAGTGGCAGACTATCCTCTGCATTATAAAGACACATGGTTTATTAGCTGCACTTCTGTCAGACTGAGGCAGGTATTGTAGGACCTTCTACTGTTCTAACAAAAAGGTCAAATCATTCTGCAACAAAACCCAGAGGTTGTGTAGGAAAACTCTCAAGTGAAAAAAGTGCTGGAAAGAGAAAAAAAACCCCAATGGTTTTTAAGTTAAAGACACCAGTGACAGAAGGCAGCAGTTTTCTTTTTAATTACCTGTTTAATTTTGTTCTGTTAAATGCACATCTGTGCACTATTGTAAGTGTAGCTTTAGAACATGGATCCTTTCCATTAGCTACATAGCATGATCTGATTACCTGAGAACCAGGCAAACATATGCAGATGATATTCAGAGTAAAAGGGTCAACAACCCACAGCCAGAGTGTGAAAAACAGGTGAAGAGATGCAGGTTGGAACAGGTGGGGAAACATGTCTGGTGTAATAAACTAGGATGAGGAAGAATTAAAATGTGTAAAAGACAGTGGGGAGGCTGGATATGGTGTTGGGGTTGTTTGAGAGGATAGATCAGGAATGAGTATAAAACTGGTACAGGTTGTTAGATGTTTTGGAAACAAATTCAGAAAGGTGAGACTCAGATAGTTTGAATGTGTACAGAGGATGGATGTAGACTGGATCCGTAGAAGGATGCTGAGGTTGGACCTAGCAGCCATGAGGCAAAGAGGAAGATGAAGGAGGAGATTAACAGATGCGGTAAAAGAGGACATGAGGTCGGTTAGTGTAAGAGAAAAGGACGCAGAGGATAAAGTTAGATGAAGGCAGATCATTTACTGTGGCAACCCTAAAGAAAACAGCCAAAAACGAAAAAAAGAAAAAGGGGGGAAGACAAAAAAAAAAAAAACCCAACCTGAGAAGACTCATGAGGCTGTCGTTTCAAAAAGACGGATTGTAGCGCCATCTTGCGGTAAAGAAAATGATTGGAAAACTTGAAAATCCTTTTCTTTTCCACCTGGTGCAAGGATGACGTCATCCAAAAAGATTTAACGAAGCAGATCTGCTTTGCGGGAGTGGACCGCAGGACAGGTGCGGCTCTGCGGCCTCTATAAAGGATTTTACTTGCCATAAACCACTCGAATGATTGTTAAAAACAAATTAAGGTTTTAAAATAGTAAACTATTAAACCCTTACCAAAGTGGGTAAATATGCTTTCTGTTGTTGTTGTTTTTTTTTTTTTTTGTTTGTCTTTTCTATAAAAGGAAAAACACATGGAAGTGTCTTGTTCAAGCCTGCAGAAGTGTGATCTGTTTTTTAGAAGTCATTCCTCAGACTACCTGCTGCAGAGGGGACATTTCTACGTTTAATATTGAGAGGGGTGTTCTACAGTTTTGTGTTTCATCATTAGGCTACAGACTATATCTGCAGCATCTGCAGATGGCTGTGGTCGAGGGAGGCATTTTAGTCTTTCAAGGTTAAAAGCATAACAATATGTTTTTTCCTTTTATTTAAGGGAAACGCAGAGTGTTGCACCACACCTGCAGATCACGATTGGCTGGAAAGATTTGCGCATTCTCAAGTTTTTGTTTTTTTTTTGGTAATACTTTAATAATTTATATTTTTATTTAGCAGAGAATGATTAACGACAGCTGAACGGCGGGATTCATAGCTGTAGAGGGGAGGGGGTCTGGTGTGTCCCAGCCCTCCGCATCCAGCTGTTGAGCGGCTCTACAGCCTTAGTGCGCCACATTCACAATGGCTTCAGCCACAAGCGGGACGCTTTTGGTGCTATTCATTACGTTTTGCGCCCCAGGATGCGGATGGGCAGGTAAAGCAGTTGTTTACCTTTTATCAGAGCAGGTGCAACGTCTGCACGTCCAGATAGCAGTTTGTGTAGACTTTTAAAGGCGTTCATGGTTTGTGATTTTTACTTCTCCGTGTTTTGCTGCAGTGTGCATGTTTAATGCACTAAAAAGAAATAAGTTTGGATTAAACATTGTGCTAAATTAAAGTTCAGAGTATTTTCATGCATGCATGTAAATCTCTGACACTAACATCTGCTGTTAAAACAGATTAACTGCAAATACACAGCTAGACTCCATTAAAATGAATATTTACTGTATTTGGTTGAATATATTTGCAGGTGTGGAAGAGTTTGTTTAATTAAGAGCAGCCACAGAGAAAGTTTGGACTTTGACAGTATTTTCATTGCTGGTACTTTATGGGGGAAAATGTGAGCATTTCTTGCCTCATTCACATCCTGAAGTAACCATGATCAGCTACAATGGTCGATGACAAATGTCGGTATACATCATGAAATACTTTGAAAGTGGAAAATCTTTCCTCTGAGTGTTTTCATGCCAGACTGGTGACTAATCTGGCCTAAAGTGTTGATAAATGATCCGCCTGTTAAATTTAGAAAGTGCAGAGACTTTTGTGTGCCACACTTTTTATCCCGACACCCGTCTGGAATGAGTGGAAAATGCTTCAGCAAAATTGAGCCAAAAGATATGATTTCCGAAAGCATGTGAACGGTTTTGGTGATGCTCAGATTGAGAGGATTTCAATGAGAATACACCACTTCAGCATATTGATTTGTCAAAAGTGCAGCACATCTTTGACAGACTGTGAACCACATCGGCACAAATGGTTTTAAAGTTTGTGAAGTGGTGTGTGTAAAATCCATTTTCAGTGAAAGGATCCCACAGTCAGACAGTGAAAATAACCAAAATATTTGTAAAATCTGCCTTAAAGCTTGGTCTTGAAAAGCCAGAGGTGAATCCCTTTGGCTTGATTTAAAGGCCACAATCAGACTCCTCTCTTTCTCCCCTCCTCCTCGTCTATATCCAGCTCACCTACTGTGTCAGCGTATCTGTAAGTCTCTATATGCCTCCATCTCAGCTGTGAGCATTTTACTGAATGAGATCATTGATTTAACTGAATATAGAGAGCTGCTATTTGCTAAAGTCTTTTCCTGAACTTATTTTCTTTTCCATTGGTGAGAAAGACTTTTCAGAGCACTCATGACCTTTTCCTGCAATTCTGCTTCCATATATTCACACCTGGAAGCGACTTAGTGCAATCACAGCTCACTGCTGCTGGCCACTGAACAGCGTAGTGGAGCAGTTTGGAGTTAAATGCCTCCTCTTGGGCATTCTGGCAGCTGTCCATAAGTGAAAGGAGAGTGCTGCTAATTAAATAACTACTGTTACATATCATCAACTTGTCACACTAAAACTTCTTACAAAAGTAGACGAAACTGGGCACATGGGAGTCGCTGGACACGCTGGTGGGAGATCTTCAAATGGTGAATAGAAAGCATAGTGTTCTTGAACAACAAATAATGTCAACTTCTTCCATCTAGCCACAGTCAATCAGAATGTGGAAAGTGGAGAGTAAGGGAGAGTGAGAGTGAGGGGAAAGAGGGAATCATGTCCTTGCAAGCCAGTGGAATTTAATTTCTCTGCTCCTCTTAATGTGCTGGGATTCTACAGCTACAGGTTTTCAAGGTTATTTCAAGCTTCACATTGTTTGCTTTAGTTTCTCTTATACTCTGTGCATCTTTGACATTTGTGTATATATCTAATATTTTCCACAGTGTTGGGTATGTCAAATCACTGACATAGATTGACCCTGTAACCCCACCCACCTGCAGTTTGGCTGTTTGTCAAAACTGCCAGCAATGGCACGAGGTCTCTTGTTATGATGTCATCTCTGTGCACAATTCCAGTTGCTCAAACAAGCCCCACCTGGGCTACAAACACACCTGTCACAGCACAGACAAGGTCAGCAAAGTGAATTGCAGGACACTTTAGTCTAGCATGCAGACTGTTAATTTTCATTAACAATTTATTATTACAGCAATTTGGGAATATGTTTTGGTTAAAGCAACTGGGTTTATGACCTCTGACTGCAGCCACAAGTGTTTTTTGACCATAATTACTAGTCAACTAAACATGTTCTCAGTTACAATTTCATGTTGGATAAAGTTTGACTCTGATTAATAAACTTAAAACATGCAGTCTGACAGTTTGCTGACAGGTCCGACTGCAGTCTGAGAGCATTGAGAGTCTTGGACCATGATCTAAGTCTGGTGTGTTTTCTTTCTAATAAGTTTAAATACTACCAAAGTTCAGCGGTGTTTTAACTGACAGAGGTGCTAAAAGGAGTTGTGTTGTACGTGGCAGGTTTGACACATATTTCCAGCTCAGACTGATCCATTTTATAGTCATAGAGGCTGATCAGATTTTTAAAATCATATTAGTTCTATTTAGTTTCTCATGCCTGCATTTAAAAAATTAAGATAATAATTAGTAATCATCCAGATCCAATGCCTTCCTGAGCTTATATAGGTGATATATTATGACAGACACATTATGGATTAAAAAAAAACAAAAAAAAACAGGGTAAACTAAATTGATTATTCTATGCAAAAAAAATTACGTTTTTAAACTTTTTTTTTTTTTTTTTTTTTTGCCTATATGGTTAAACACATAAAACGTGTTATGAGACATATCCTGAGCAAATTTAGGAGTGCTCCAGCTGAGGATTTTTGCTTTAGAATACCAAAGTACCACCTACATTCTCAGGAAGACACTGTTTGCAACACTTGTTCTTTGTAGGTTAATCTCAGGGACCAATCCCAATTACTGTGGGCCGCACAGTTATTTGCATACTTTGTGAGAAACTGATGAAACAGAAGGATTGCAAGTAGCAATGAAGATTTTGCACAAGCTGGTGGGAAAAGACTGTAGAGGGAAGGCTACCTGAGGAGCCCAGGTTCTTGCCCTGCTGTGTGAGCTGTTGGGGTCCGGTCCAGTAGCTAGCTGCTTGGGACCTAGTTGAATTAATTCTTGTGTGAACAACTCAGAATCTCCAGAGCTGCAGGAGCCTGGAGTTAGCGCGCCCGGTTTCTCTGCCAGGGACTTAGTGCTTAAGGACTAGTTCATGTTCATCTGAAGGATCTCCACACTTCTACAGATCGAGGCAGATACTCATGAGTGCTAGCTTATCTGGCTCCCCAATTCCCGACTATGCAACCTCTTGGCTCGCTGCTGCTCGAACAAGTCAAGAATGCTGGTCAAGTGCTCTCCAGAGCACTTCGTTGGGAACTGTTGAACTTGGAGAGTTAGCTGCCAGAAAAACAGGACCTCTGAAACCAATCTCCTGGCCAGGAACTTGTGAGCTTGCTGGTTGAGAGCCAAGAGGTAGATCTGCTTGCTGCCTGACCCCGGGACTCATTTGCTTTTACTGTTGGTAGGTAAACTGCACCTGCTGAAAGCCACAGAAAGTAAATTCTTTGCTATTTTGATATTTCCACTTGCATGTGATTATTGTACCTCGTGAAGAGTCAGTGCCAAGCTGCATTAAGATAATTTTTAAAAATTGTGTTTCAAAAGCATCAAATATACAATTCTGAGGAACGCCATCGTTTTAAATCATTCATTAATACAAAAAAAAAAAAAAGCTCAAAATATCCAGTATTGTAAATGCACCTCTGATGTCAAACAAATTATCTGCTAATTAGGTGTCAACAAGTTGATGATTTTATTTGTGAATGGATCTATATAGTCCAAGATAAATGGAAAATTCAGACGCTCAAAGCCAGCTTCCAGGCAAGTCGGCAAATATACTACAACCATATTAGAAGTATGAACATACTTATTTCAGTGACAGATGTAGCTACTGTATGCTTTGTTTTACCATGACTTTAGATGAGTACCTGGCCAGTTGTCAGTTTTTATAATCAATATAGCCATGTTTATAAAGCTGTGTTCCGAGTGCTTGTCCATCACAAAATAAAAAAGGAAAAAGAAAACACAATTATGTAAATATACTGGATTATCTCGATGTATGTGTTACCTAACACAATAAGGTTTCTTGTTTTTGTGCAAACAGAGTTTAATCATGCCCTGGCTGCTTGTTCTCATAATTAGGGATCATGTCAAACTTTTCTTTTAAAGGGTGTGGTCAGCCAAGTTACAAAGCATACGCCTATTGTGTGTGTATACACAATACTTTAATTGAGAGGAACACAGATTTGTCTTCTTGCTTGTACTGCCAGACAAAAGCGGTAAATGAGAATTTTCTTTTTAACGCCAAATCAATATTGGAAAGTCACTGTAAACAGCAGACTTCCATGATTGGTGTTCCATTTATTTGGATAAAACAGGCTGTCAACAGAAAAAGGTTTAGATGAAAACAACATGTTCTGTTGATTATTCATCCTGTTTGGAAAAGTGTTTCTGCAGAAACAAAGCGTGTTCATTTTTCTGAATTAATGTTTTGAAAATGAATTAATTCATTTTTTTTCAAGTGGTCCTGATAACTTCTGAAACAGGTGTTTTTAAACCAGTACAAATAAAACCAAAATCAGCTGGGCATACCAGAGCTTCACAGCACAAGTCTCATGGCAAGAACACTATATTGTGATATAATCACAATAAGCAGACAATATTGAAATAGATAAACAAGAAAACTATTTCACCAATGTTTTGAAAGTCTTTTGTCTCCTTTTTTTCTAACTTGAAAAGAACAAACTGTGTTTTATAATGTCTTGATTTTAACCGACAGTCATTTTTTAACAGTCATATCAGATGTGTTTTTACCAACAACACATCAACATTTCACTCTTTTCATACTATGAGTATTGTGAATTCTGATTGATTCTGACACCATGACTTTCATGTGGAAATATGTACTTTAGCTTTTGTGAATCAATTCATGAATTACATCAACATACGAAGCCCAAATCTGGTATTTTAACTCAGTCTGATGGTATGGGACCCAGCTGGCAAAGGAAGAGGACCATAAGTGGCTTCAAAAGAAGTGGGTTTTATTTGCCCAAAATAATGTTTTACCAATAAAAACTCGGCCTATAAAAGAGATCAACTAAACAAAACATAAATCAACTTAACATAACTTAAACTTAGATAACTTAGAATAATTTAAACTTGGTAACACAGCCAAAGAACATTTAAAAAAAAACAACCGAACAAACAAGAAACAAAGGGAAACTGAAATACTGGATGATCAGACCAGTAACAAGACACATGGGATAACACATACTAACATATTACACAAAGAAACAAAACCAACAGAACCTAACCAAACCTGCTTGAAGTTACCGCCTTTAGTTGTGTGCCTGTCAGCATGGTCCTCACACTGACCAACCAGACAGAAGACCTATTTTTGTTTTAAAAAGCAATTTTTCACTGTATTTACAGCAAACAGGAAAACTGGAACTTGTGCTTCATGTATGAAATTTACCCCTAAATTAAGCAGATAATTTGCGATACTTAAATGTGGCCCCTCGTTGTGAAAAGGCACCTGAGTCAGTCACTGAGTTCATTCCTTTATTGTTCCTATAGCATTGGATAACTTTATCATCTAACAGCTGCAGCTTTGTGTACATTTCTTAATATTATAGTGTGAGTAGTTGCTTCAATAAAAGTGGACGGAGATTCAGATGAGACCCTGATTATTAATGGAAGTTTGTGGAAGACAATTATTGGAGGTTTCGGGGCAAACTCTTTAGGGGTTAATGAAAGGTCAGTGTTTGTAATTTTGCAGTAAGGTGAGAGAGTTCTCTTGTAAAAGCAGAGAGCATTGCAGGTGCATGAGCACAAATATTTTCTAGAACAGTTTTACAGCATTCATTTGGCCTCTGGACTTACCTGCTTCATGTACCAAACTATGCATGCACATACATGTGTGTGCCTATCTGTCTTTGGGTCAATACATGTGCATGTGTGCTGCACATTCTATATTTATGCAACCTATACTCACTTTTATGAGAAAAAAAAAGGCATTGACATAATGACCCTCAGGCCCTGCCCTCATTCTTCACATACTTAATACTTTCCACTGTTTAAATGAGTTTAACTTGCCACTTGACAACCACAAACACATTGCAAAAAATGTTGCATTGTTACGACAGTCTCTTGTAGCAACCGCCTCAAATGAAGCCTCCCTTTTTAATAGTACAATATTATAACCACTGCAATCCTTTAAAGCTTTGAAAGTGTTTGTTCTCAGATAGCAAACATGATTCAGAAATTTCTGATTACATCAGAAATATCTAGTGTACCCTTGGATCATCAATCTCTACAGGGAGCGAGACACAGTCATTTCTGCACAAAGGAATCGATCCAATGCTATGTAATAACACAGTCTTATTGGAAACTGGATGCAAGTGACTGAAGTGTATCCAGATGTGTTACAGTGAAGACTGACTCAGACAGCAGATAAAACTAGCTCCAGTGTAAGCCTGCAGTTGTTATGAAGATATGAGGAGACTGCATTTTGGTTTTGAATGAGAAAAATACTTTCCTACTTCCTACACACCCCTGCACAATGTGAGGCACTGTCATGAGTGATCATATGCAGTATACAGTCAGCAGAGACAATGATAAGATAATCCACTGACAGATAATAAAACCTTAAGGAGTGTTAACCAGAGTTAAGGAGGACTGATGTGGCAGTTATAGCTAAATGTGAAAGTTAAGATCCAGCTGGGAGAACACCTGCAGACAGCAAGAGTGGCAAAATGACTTTGTGAGCGTGCAAAACCAAAACTGCTACTGAAATCCTTCAGGAATTAACATCTGTCATGAGAACTAGCTGATGACAACAGAAAGTTATTACTGTAGTAAATGTATCCCAGTAAACCTCCTTTTCTATTCTCCCATGCATTTTGCTAACATTTAGCATTTAAACTAATGTTTAAATTCTGAGCTGGAAGGAAAGCTGGAAAATTAAAAGAGAAATATTTTGTCTAAAAAATATACAGATCTTGAGATTTAAAGCTGGTATTATTTGCAATTAACCAACTTCATGTCCATATCTTTGAAAGGACTTTATAATAAATGTAATTTCTCATTAGCATTAGCAATTTTTCTAATTGGTTTCATTTCACTGCTCTGATCTGTGTGGTTTCCAGCAACAGAAACATGCAGCTGATTTCACTCAAAAACTCAATGCATCCCACCTGTGCCGGATCAAACAGCAGACAGATGATGTCAGCAACTAGCTCGTCTACATAGTGGAAAATCTAAAGCCAGAGTTTCCCCAAGGATCTGGTGGAAACCAGACCAGCAAAAGATTTTTCATCAGATGGACAAAAAACATCATTCCAGGCACTAATGCTGCTTTTGTAAATGGAAGACTGTGTGTGGACACACCACCATGTGAACTTAGACAAACAATAATTTGTTGGTGCTTTGCTGTCCCCCAAAAGCTGTAGAGTAATTTTCTGCAGATTTAGCAGAGAGGATTATCTCTTATCTTTTGCCAAGATAAATAGAAATGGTGGAGTGCTTCAATATTCAGAAACATTTTTTAACAACCATCAAGCAGAATTTCATGAAACCTTTGGAACTTTGACAAAGAAAGCACAAGTTAAAGTTTTGCATGGTCTGAGTTTTTTTACAGTTCATATTGGGCAATATATTAAGCAAAGAGAAGTCTACAATGTTACCTTAGTGAGCAAAAAAAAAAACTTAAATGCTGGACAATGATTATATGAAGATTTGCTTTTCAGCTTGATGAATTCTTCAAATATATTAAGACTGAGAAAAGAGATAAAGATCGTATTTAAATAGAGCCAATTGCTGATATGGATGTATAGTAATGAAGTATTTATTAAAGATGGCTGACATGTAGGTATTGCAGACTTCATAAATCATATTTCCAAAAGGCATTTACTCAGCTAAGGTTTCATCACCTGCAAGCTCTCAGCCATGAGAAAAATGGTAAATTAAATTAGTTTTAGTGAACATTTCAAGTGGTTGCCTTTACTACTCCCTATTCTTTTATCTCTCTGTGGAGCTTTTAAGCTATTTTTGTTTTACATATGCTAAATTCACAATTTCATGCTGGGGCAAATCGTAATTTTGCTTTTCATAGATGATTTCATTGCTGTCTACATCAGGGGTGTCCAAAGTCAGTCCTCTCGGGCCGCTGTCCTGCAGGTTTTTTATGTATCCCTGTTTCAACACACCTGTCTTCCAATAAATAGATCCAGTAGCCAATGAAGTTCTGCACAATGACTGATTCTTTTGAGTCAGGTATGTTGGAGCAGGGATGCATGGAAAACCTGCAAGATTGTGGCCCTTGAGGCCCAGATCTGGGGATCCTGGGTCTACATCTTTAAGCTTTCAACCATGTCCTCAATTATTAACACTAGTTTTTATCTTTCAATGCCACCTAAATGTGTGTATGCCTCATCAAAGGGGAAGTTGCAGAGTGGCAGATTATCAGGAATTATAAAGTGGAAACAGGTATTGAAGTAGAAAATCAGCACAAGGAGCTTATATAGTGTCCCCTTATATGGTGTCCTTACATACAACCTAAATATGGAAGACCAAATTCTCATATTTAGTCCAGGGAACAATGCAACAATTAATACTGTTTGGTTACACTTTATACAGCCAACAGGATTGTGTCATTTGTTTTACAGCTGAGAAACCCCTACGGCCACAAAATGGGAAACAGACATCTGTAGACAAAGTTTTGAGGGAAAGCTGGGAACCATCTATTCACTTGGATGGAAGGCCAGTGGACCGCTTTATCATCAGCTCCCACAAACCCCCCAGGTCTCACCGCTTCACTAAAGTTAGCAAGGACAGTCACACTCATCTGTTGGAGGATGTAGGTAAGAGTGTTCAAATGAAAGGGATGAAAGTTGGATGTGAATGTGTGAAGTGTTTAAATACACTGACTGAATTTAAATGTTGCCAAAGAGGAGTGTGAGTGCTGGTAGAACAGCTTGATGAAAAGGAAAAAAAGAGAGAGAGATTTCAAAGGAGTAATTCACTGCAAGGAAAATAAGGTTTGGATCAAGCTATATAGTAAGCTTTCAAAATGTAGAGCTCTGCAGTTTCTCAAGGCAAGTGCCAAGAGCAGTGAAACGATGACAAAAACTAGGTTCAAAGTAAAAACAAGGAGGTGAGAAGCAGAAAACACACATGTGCACATTTGTGATTGATTTCTTTTTAGCTGTTTAGTTCAGAGTTGGATGTACTGTCATCCAAGATTGCCAGAAAAAAAAAAAAAGCCCAGAGAACCAGAGGTGGCGTGCGTGACCTGCAGTCATCAGCTCAGCAGACAGTGGATATTTTAGGCTTTAAGAACTTTATATTTAGGTCTGAGTAGCTTCTCTAAAATTCCTAAACCTGTCTAATAAAACATAATTTAGGCCTTATGTCTCCATACACATAAAGTCTGCATTGTTGAGCCAGTCGAGCCTGCTTTTGTCATTACTCCATTTTCCTCTGTCTTTGGCATCTTGGAACCACGCTTCATCAGAGACTAAAAGTCTGTAACCAACTGTTTCCAAACCCAACCCTGCTCCTATAACACAATCCTCTTTGTTGTGGCCACTTGTAATGCGTGTGTGTGTGTGCAATATATCTGTGTGGTAGTTGTTGGTGGAGGCAAGGGTGGTGCAGAGCAATGATGTCATGCATTGTCATGTATTGTGTCTAAGTGGGTTCAAAAAGCATCTGCTGTATCAATGCCTTTGGGTTTGTGTGTACGGGCCAGTGCAAGTCCAAGCAGCCCTTGTGGTCTTTTCAGCTCCGGTGAGGTTCACCATAAATCTCTGGCAACTGAGCGAATTCACGGTGTTGCCTTTTCCAGAAATTCCTCACTGTTTGTGTGTTGTTCCCCCAACAGCATGAGAGTTGCATCAGACATCATAAATAACACCACACTTTTTTGCCTCCACATCATTAATATGTCTGGCGAGCTGCCGGTGGAGGAGCAAAGACAAAGAGTTGACCTCTCCTGATGAAGAAATAGTGAGGTGCAGAGTAAGGACGTCAAGAAAAAAATAGCACTTTACTCGTTAATACTGGAGCTTGAGAAAGTGACTTCCTTCACAAACAAAAAAGTTCCTTTTTAAATGTGTAAGATTTGCTATTTGTAGCAGAAAGCAGGATGTAACTTTTTGAAATGATATTTGATTTTAGACCCTGATTGGGTTAACCTGGATGGCTTTGCTGTGTTGGGCAATCCACGTGTCAACAACTCAACAGCAGGTAAGAAAGTCTTCACAGAATTCTTCTTAATTTTTTCCAGTAGTACTGCAGCCAAATATTTATACAAAATTATGTAAAAACAGTGAAATCATGGTTGTGGAGGAAGCATCAAATTTATGTAAAATTGTGTCTTGGGGCAACAGGCTCCTTTTCCTTGATTCCCTGTCAACTTTTTCTGTCCCTGTTGGATCAGTATAATAAAAAGTCACTTGTATGTGACTCAGAAGTTCTCATATGTTATGTCAGGCATATTTTTCTTGCTTGAGAGCCAAGTTTAATATCCATGTGAGACTGTGTTACCTTTAATGACATGTGGCACATTAATTACAACATATTAGCCTGCCAGTAAGCTTAGTGCAATGTAAAAGGATGGGGAAATTTGTAGTAGATAAATATGTTGCATGCTCTTGTCAGAATAGTTGAGGATATCTGTCATAGTCAACAAGAAAGGTGTTTTGTATTTTTGAATATAATGCAGGAGATTCTGGGCCCATTTCCTTCCATTGTGTCTCGGCTTTCCCTTAATTATTTAACACTAAGTCAGATGGAATTTTTAGATATCGTACCGACTTGCAAAAGGTGAATGTTACTTCCAAGACAGACATACATCCACTTCCTTGGCTCAAGTTTTGCACTGATCACATTTGGTTTGCATATATTGTGATTAAATTTGATTGGCAAGTATTCCTGGAAACAAATTCCAAAATTTTGACCCATTTATTGCACCTTAACGTGAATGCATTCAGTGTGCCGTGAAGTGCAGGCATCTAGTGGTTAAGTGGTTAAAGAAAATGTTTGTTTTGACATCTGAATAATTGGAAAGTATCTAAAGTTATGGTGCTTGCTCCATATGCATTTCTGTGCAGCATCAGGGGAACACACATGTCCTTCAAACACTATCGCAACAGGAGCAGACATGTTTTCATACTGTTCTTTAGACAAGTTATGCTTTTCCAAACCACTTATTTTTTGCCTTGGCACCATATCAGAGTACATGGAGAAAACCAGTTGAATTTTTGTCTGAAAGTTTGAGGCTCAGAAACTAAACCCAGAAACGTACTGTTTCGAGGGAGACATGCTAACCACGAATCATAACGCTGCTCTGGAGTTTCAGTTTTGTTTGTTTAAAGCAGAGCAGCTCTGGAGACTCAGCTAATCATATTTGTGCAGTTTCTCTTCAGCAACTAGAGCCACACAACCACTGTGATTTTGGCAGGATTAGGGTAGCATTAAAATGAGGATGAAGAAGCAAGTTAGATAAATTAGCAGTGTTGGGGTTATGCATTACAAAGTGTCTCATTAAAGTAACATTATTACTTTTTTAGGTAACAAAGTAAAGTAACGAATTATGTTTATAATCTCAGCAACAAAGTTACTTTGCTATACTGTAGGAATGTGTTTTCTGCATTACCAGAGCCGTGTTTGCCTATGTGTAAAGTTTGATCTGTTTAAGTGATACGTGCATGCACTGCCTGTGTGTGTCCTTACCTGGGCATGTTGCCATAGAGATCGGTTTGAGTGGTAACTTCTCGTGTGTCCACTTCCCGATTTCACAGAATAAAAAAGACAGTTTGTTGGAGTTTTTATGCTTCTGAAATTCATTTGACTTTACAGATCAGTGGAAGGAAACTCCTCTGTCTGTTATATCTGCTGATCAGTCTGATCAGTCAGCTGATATACGTGCTGTGTTTTCATGGCATCCTATAAAATGTCGATGTTGACAGTGACGATCACATTGTGAAAAGAAAATACATTGAAAACACTGACCTTGGCCGCACTAATGACCCCATTCTTGTTTTTTGTATAGACTTAACAATTATACTATGTACAAGTAAATTCAATGAGGAAACACTTATGTGAGCTGTATTTATTTCATGCTACTTGTATGGGCAGTACTTTGCAGGAGCTTGCAAATCTCACATTAGGTAGTTACATTTAGAGCTCATCCTAAGGCTTGTTTGTTTGAATTGATACTTAAACAACAACAAATAAAAATTCTGACAGTTTGTTAATTTCATTTCCAAAGACAACATGCTTTCATATATGATGACTTGTCCAGCCAATTATTGAGTCATGGTAAGATAATGCCATTCGTGCTGCATATTTGGAATGGGGGTGGGTTTTTTTTTTCCACTGTCTGGGTTCTTAATGAGCTATCATACCAGCTGAGGCTGAATACATAAACTTTGCCAGCAGGAAAGTCTGCTCAAGAGTTGTTTGTAGAAATAAAGCTATGGGTAAAGTAAGCAATCCATTCAACCATGGCAGCCAAACTTTACCAATTCAATGTTTGCAAAGTTTACACTGGAGTTTAGAAGTGGTGAAATATCAAAAACAGTGGTGAAAGTCTGCAAGCTTTTGAGGAACCTTAAGACACACAGAACATTGTCATTTTTTGCAATTTGCTTCTTAGCCTGAAAGCATTGAGGTTGGTATTTTCACTGAAGCATAAGCTGTAGATTTGTTTGTCTGCAGGCCAGCCTAACAGTATCTCTGACCATTGAGCGTTCAGTAAAAGAAAGGAATCTGGCATCATTTCAACCCTGGAGTCAATGGTTTAGTGGTCCGTGGCTAGTGACTTGAGCCAAACTATTCAGAGTGACAGTTTTTCCAGAAACGGCAAGAAAGACGGAAGGGAAAAAGTCTCAGATTAAAACCAAATGGGGATATTTCTGTTGGAAGTTACAGCTAGCATCAGAAAAGTAAAGTTATGTAAAGTTTGTGAAACAACTTGCATGAGTCACACCACTTTCTGTTTGTCCTTTACAAAGCCCAAAGCCAACAAATGTTTGGATAAAATAAAGTGTAAAGATTAGCATATCTGAAAGTGTTTTACATGAAAAAAAAAAACAAAAAAAAAAAAACAACCCAAAAAACTCCAAAATCTCAACAATAAAATAAAATTAAAAACAAGCCTTAATATTCCAAAACATAGCTCACTCAAAACCATGCACAAAAAAAAAGACCAAAAAAACACATTCACTCCTTTTTCTCACAAACTTACAAAGATAAATCACATAAAACACTCCCATCCACTAATCCAGTGCCTAGTCCCAAACCCCACAGACAAGCCCTAGTTCCTAGTATCTGGCTTTATGCGACTAGGAAGTAATATGTTGGTGACCTGTCCACAACTGAACACTAATCATGTTTACAGGGGCCACCACCACAGAACCCACCCAGTTCATGACAGGTTGGGGCACCCACCGCTGCCCTTAGGACAGTGGAGGATGCCCCCAACACAAGGCAATCACTGCAGTGGGGAACCTATAGATAATGATGATAGATAAATAAGCAGCTTGTGTAAAAGTTTGCAATAATAATGACAAAACAACATTTTCCCGCATGTTGTGCAATTACATAACATAAAAAGTCAAGAATAGGAGATGGGGATTAGAACAGAAAGTTGGTGTTTCCCAGAACAACGCTTTCTAGATCCAAAAGCAATCGTCCATTCAGCTGTACTGGCAGAAAACCTGAAAATACACACTAGCAGAGACAAGGAGAGTGTTTCAGTTGGAACTGAAGCAAGCCACATCTTGATCGGGGAATTGTGTTTAAAAATCTCATCTTCCTTGCACCAGAAATACTTAAACTCTGTTCTTTTTTTAAGTCATAGCTGTAGAGGACCTGTTTGGATCCCATGAACCTATACAGTAATCTCAGTAGGACCTCCCTGTTTATTGAAAGGGAGAACTCTACATTCCAACGTCACAGCCTTGTAGCCCATTTGAATTGAATAAAAAGCACCTTGTGAAATCAGCTGACTTATCAGTGCTCACCCAGATGTGCATTATGCTGATTTGATGGGACACAGGGTCGGTCCTTTTCATCCAACAGTATGAGTAATAGCTGTGGTAGGAACACAGGAAGGAAAGAAATAAAAACAAAATAGTTTAAATGATGGTGGTGGGGTTAGTGGGGGGTGCTTTGGTCTTTTCTTTTTGTTGTTTTTTTAATTTGTTCTATTGGCAATGCTATCGCTCAGCATTGCAACCACATGAGAGGGATTTTCTGGCTGTCTGAGTCAATGCCTGAATGGCTGCCCGAGGCAGAGTGACTACTAGGGTTAGACTGAAGTAGGAGACATAGCACCAGAAGTTAGAGATGATGACAGGGGACATATTACACCGCCAAAGCATTTCCTTTTTGGGATAACTGGCCATGTTTACAGTCAGTGTTGGATTAATGTGATATCTAATTGAGTTTATTAATGAGCAGATATGTCTTGAGTGGAAAAGTTATGCGTCAAGCTTTTCCACAGCGGTTCGATTTTCTACAAGACCCCAAAGGCAAATCTGGTACAGAGCACAGATGATGAATGAATTATGGGGTCACAACGGGTAAGAAGAACTTGAGTGCACTCTGACGCTTTGCCGTTCATTATCATCCACCAGCAGGTTCAGTCAGGTCTTCACAAAATGCTGCCAGAAGCCACTCCACAGCAGAGAGGACCACCAGGGTGGACAGAATGACTCACCCGGCAGGTGTGACCTATACCAGGACACATAGGAGGGCACCTCAGTCCTCCTCAGGTCCAAGACAGCCTGAGAGAGCCGCGGCAGGAGCCCCACTGCTGCAAAGGAGGCGACAACACAATGCCAAGCCTCAGGCTGACCAGAGGAAAAGACATACACCAAAGCTAAGTAAGAAAGCTTATATTTTTTGTCAAATATGACACTTAAGTAGAGCTGTTTTGTATTTTTTATGAAAAAACACTTCCATAGCATCTGTAGTAGCTGCTAGATGGCATGTGACAAATACATGACTTTCAATCAGGTAACATTATTATTTGAAGCAAGCAAGTAAATCAAAATTGTCAAGATACAAATAATATTTTAAGCTTATGTACTTTTTAGTGGTGTTTTTAATGTTTTTAAGTTGTTACAATTTGTGTGGACTATCTTTAGTGTCCATAGTGTAAACCCTGGCCGTGCCTGGTATCCCTTTCTATTCATAGCATCTGAGTCCGTTCATGTGGTGTCACTGCAGGCACAGAAGGCCCAAGGCCAGAGCGCATCCGCCCACAGAGCAGTCACAGCCAAAGCCTCCATACCAGGTAGAAAGTCAAAAGTAGACAAAAGAAAAACTTGAGGCAAAAGTTCATGGAGTTTAGACTTTGAAATTTTGTATTTATGTCTATGTGTGTCACCCAGAACCACCTGAGTATGAGGCCCGGGACTTGAGTGTCAGGGTCATGTCTCCAAAGTCAGTCCTAATCTCCTGGGTTGACCCTGCTGTCGAAATGGGGAAAATTGTCCCCGGGACATCCAGGTGGGCTTTTTTACTAAAGTGTATGTTTGTACATGTACTGTAACTTTGAGCAGAGAGATAACTTAAGTGCAAAAGACTGCTCATTGTAATGACATTTTTTTAAATTTTCATTTCAACTTAGATCATATACAGTACGGTTCAGAGAGAAGGGTGAATCAGCACGTTGGGATTACAAAGACAGCACTCAGAGAAGAGTGTTGATAGACAATCTGTCTGCTGACAGCATGTATGAGTTCTCTGTCAGGATCTCTCAGGGAGAAAAACATGGCAAGTGGGGTGTTTCAGTTTTTCAGCGGACCCCTGAGTCAGGTATGTATTGCCACTGTTTGCTGAGAACTTATATTCTAAGATGCAGCTGGGGAACA
This sequence comes from Telmatherina bonti, assembly GCF_933228915.1. Lineage (NCBI taxonomy): Eukaryota > Metazoa > Chordata > Actinopteri > Atheriniformes > Telmatherinidae > Telmatherina > Telmatherina bonti. Next base: position 19,291,925 of record NC_136614.1, on the reverse strand, counting down.
ATGATTGTAAGTGAAATAATACTCAAGACAAAAGATATAACACTTCATTTTCCCTAACAGTATGAAAGAAGCAGTTATTCTTGCAAAAAAAAGAAAAAGTAATGTCACTGTTGCATAACCTTTCCTGTTAGTCTTTTTTTTTACTAATGTCCTCATGCCACACCTCATTACATTCACTACCTAGAAGTCCCATCTGTTTTAAAGTTGCTTTTTTTTCAAGATTTTTGAGCTGTAGCTCTATTATGGTTGCAGCCTTTTATACTATGTCACAGGAGCTCTGAGTTGTGGTTCATTGGAATGTCAGTATTTACTGCCTGGCTCACTGTTCAGATCTCCATCTGCCACTTCATACAAGCTCTAAAAGGGCAGTTCCTGTCTGCTTATGGCAGCTGTATTTTGCTCAGTTGAAGCCATTTAGAGTCACAAGTGTTCTTCCTCTTTTTTACATACTGTCAGCAGCAACATTCCCAACTTTTTCTTTCCTGCTACTCCTTTTTCACCCCTGCTTTTCCCATTTAGCTGTTCTCTTCTGTCTTGATAGCACCATCAGGGCCACCTGAGAACTTTGAGGTTAAGCCGCTACGAGGAAAAGGAACAGCTGTTATTGCAACATGGGATCCTCCTGAAGAACCCAATGGCAGGATAAGAGGTGAGGATATAAATATAATTAGACCACACAACTCAGGCTAGATTGAAGTTGAATCATTTCCAAATCTTAAACACCTGATTTACATTTCCATCTATATATTTGTGCTTTTCTTCCACAGAATATATCCTGTCCTATGCTCCTGCTATGAAACCATTTGGAATGAAAAGCATTACATACAGTGGAGGCATCACCACCGCCACCATAGATGGCCTCACACCCGGAGAACGTTACATTTTCAAGATCAGAGCTACCAACCGGAGGGGAATGGGACCACAAAGCAAGGTCTTCAGTGTTTCCATGCCAGAGTGTAAGCACATTGTTTAAAATGTATGTATGTTTGTGAACTTGAAAATGACGCATCTTAAATCATGAATTTATCTTTTTTTTTTTTATCTCTGGCCAGCGAGGACCAGTGCCTCATCATCCTCTAAATCCAAGGGCAGTCAGCAGACCATTGACTCTCCTTCCAAAGAGGATGCCAACCACAGTGAATCCAACCTCCAATCATCAGAATTGCCAGATGAACTAACTACCACCCCTAAGCCACGCCCTGCTATACCCGTCAACAGGCGTCCACGTCCACTTTCCCAAACACGCTCCTATCATAGCATCTTCTCTTCTGTCAGAGGCTCAGTCAGGAATGTGGTAAACAGAGACTCAACCAAAGATAGAGCGAGACAAGATGAACAGGAAGAAGACAGAATATCCACAACACCACCTCCAGCAGAGGAGACAACAACTCCAGAAGTTATGCCGGTGACAAAAGAACCAAATAACAATGCTTCCCCTGTTTCTGAGGATGAAGTGGAATATGATAAAGAGCCTCTGACCACTGAAACCCCCAGCCTCAAAGTTTTGACTCCCTCTCCAACTAAACCTGCACTTATTAGACCAAACAGACGGCCAGTTAAGATCAGAGTCCATAAAAAAGCTGAATCTAAGGTTTCTTCTTCCACCTCTTCATCCAGTGGTTCATCTTCATCTTCTTCCAAGTTACCTTCATCGTCTTCTGTTGATTCCTCCTCATCTCTTCCCTCTTCTTCTTCATCCTCATCTATACATATTCAAGACTCAACAGCAAGTAGAAAGGACTATGTAGCCTCCACATACCCTGAAACTAAAAATGTCTACAATAAGCCCAGCACAACACAAACCAAACCCTCCACCACAAGTGTAAAAGAAACCAATGTACAGCAAACAAGTGGTACTCCTAGAGGTAAAGGTTCTTCTTCAGCAGGCCGTAGCAGCAGTTCTGAATCTGGATTAGGTTTGAGAAACGGTTACGGGCGCAGACTTCCTGGAACTTTATTTAGAGGGAATGCAACAAGAATGCTAAATGGCTACAAACCTGCCATCACCACTCAGTTGAATCTACCAAGCAGAACTCAGAGCCAAGCAACATCAAATGCACAAAGTTCATCAAAATCTCAGTCTACTGCACCAGAAAGAACTGAAAATGATGATTCGTCCAAAACATTCAATCCAGAAAAATTAAGATCAACTTCAAGAAGTACTTTGGACAGCCAGACATCATCAGATTCATATCATTTTGACAAATCCCAGTCCACATCAGAGTCTAGGTCTCATGGCTCTACAGCTTTGCAAGGAAATAATCCCACCACTCTGCGGAATAGTGCAACCCATCCGTCAGATGCAGACTCATCAAGTTTTTCCCAATCAGCTTCACGAACAGGAACTCACAGCTCTTCATCTACACATAATACACCCAATTCTCAAGGTTTACACACATCACTTGATCAAGAAACATTACACACAAATGGAAATAAAGATGATAGTAATGAAAACATAGAAGATGCAAATATCAAAGTTAATGAGCCAGCTTTAAGAGGACAACCAACAGGGGAGATAAGGAAAGAAGAAAGGGAGGATGAAAGCGCAAATGAAAAGCCTGCAGTTTCTCGTACTAAAGTTAGTCCTTCATTTGCGGAGAGATTCCCCTGGCTAGCAAGTCGTTACCCGGGCAGATTTGGCTCAAATGCAAGGGCAACCTCTTCCAGGCAGAATGGAAGAACTCCTTGGACCAGGGTTTCATCATCTGTAGGGGCTGATAGGCCAGTTTTAAGGGGGGCTCCAACCAGGGTCTCAGGGGCTGTTGGTGCTGCAGGAGTGTCTGTGATACAGGAGACCACAGAAGATCTCAGGACTTCGTCCACTCGTGATTCACTGAAGAATGGAGTTGGGGGAAGTTCATTTAAACCTTCTTTAACCAATAAAAACACAGGATCTAGTGATGCTAGAGATCCAACTACCTCATCTTCCTCTTCAGCTTCCTCAAATTCTGATTCATATCATTCCTCAAGTGGACGCAGAGATTCCAGCAAGCCCATCCACAGAGAGACATCTAATGTACACAGCAATGATCACAGTAACACCTATTCTGGTGAGAGGAGTGGGGAAAACAATAGGAAAGTTTCAGACCCCACAGAACCCCAAAAGAATACTCCTATAACGTCTGCTGTACATAGAAAGGCAGAAGACAATGAGAGTTTAGGTACAAGGGACCCTTCATCCAGGACCAGACCAGGCACTTCCTCTGCAGTCAATCCAAATTATCGTCACCCTGCAAGGGGGCGCTCTCCTCTTCTGATAAATAGACAGCTTGGTGGATCAAGGCTACCCATTAGACCACAGCCGGCACAGAACTCTAGGCTAGGAGCTTCAACAACGGATTCATCCTCATCATCTGCTGACACCTCCTCTTCACACTTGCCTCAGCCAGTTTTAACCTCAGATCGGGATGTTGGCAGTGGCACTACTGTAACAAAAACTGGAGGTTTGATTGGCGGAAACCCTCAATCCACATCATCTATACCCTCACCTAGAGACAATTTAAGGAATCATGGCAGTAGGCCTCGCTTTCCCATCAGGGGAAAACAAATCAATGGAGGAGGATTCAAACCTGGCACTGGGATTGGTAAGGTCATTTGGCATATACATGTGATTATAAGCTAAGCTAGGACATTTTGTTCAAAGCAAAAGGAAAAGAAACCTAATTCAGCTAAAAGTATTTAAAATGTTTATGGTAATTCTGCAGTCAATTCTATTCTAAAACCATGTAAAGATATTTGTAACACAAGTGATTCAAATCTTTAATTGCCAGCTAAAAATGGACGACCCAATTTAACATCAGCAATGGACAAAGAGTCCACTTCTTCTCACGGTACCAGCAAGGCAGCTGGTCAGCGGTTCATCACTGGGCCTGATGGAACCAAATGGGTAATAAAATTTGACAAACTTATCTTCATATGCCAGTTTGCTATTTCATGTGTAGTCTATAAACCATATAAGCCAATCCTTCCATTCCTTCCATTGCTCCTTGCATGTTCCAACAGTATACGCAAGCGATTACAAGTTCTCAAGTTTCTTCAGTAGGATGGGTCCTTCTGTCTCATAAAAAGAGTCCCTCCTTGTATTGTAGAAAGACATTATGGGTCACGTATAACAACTGGATAAATACCATTGCAGTCATTTTTCTTTTTCAAGTCAAACACAATTAACTGTGAAATAGCCAGTACCTACTAAATAATGACCATTTATACTGACAGTTTACACACTGGACAGAATGCATTACAATACTGACAATTTATGGTTACAACAAATATGGTAAAAACACACTTAGTTACAATTAAAGCGATATTTCTCAAAGCTTCCTGCAGGTTTTAGATATTTCCTTGCTTCATCATGTCTGACTCAAATAATCAAATTAATGGTTAAAGTGTAGAGTCCAATATGTTAAATACAGTTAATTAGAATCAAGTATGTTAGACTGGGGAAGCACCTTAAGCCTGCAGGGCATTGGTCCCCAAGCACACACATTATTGATCTCTGGTCTATAGCATGTTGGTTCAAGGATTGCCGATGCTATAAGTATGTGAAGGATAAACAGAAGCATCCTTAAATTTGCACAGAACACAGAACAAAGTACTTTGATTTCTGACTTAAAAGTCTTTCACAGATGTTCCAATGTCACATCCTAAATTGGGTGTTGAGTTAAAAACATGCAGATAAAGGTTTATTGGAAAAAAATAATAGATAGTTAAAGTTTAACAGAAATGTTGGAAAAACTTTATCCTTCTGAGACATCTTTCACATCAGCCAGGTTGTTGTCTTAAACGTGTTTTTTCACTGAAAAATATATGACCGAAACATTTCACAACATAGAGTCTACTAAAATCTTTGTCTGCCCAGGTCGTTGACTTGGAACAAGGGGTTCTTATGAACCAGGATGGACAAGTTCTCCAAGATTCCCAGGGCAAACCCAAGAGAGTGGTCCTTGGAGAAGATGGACGCACTATTTTTGGTAAGATGCTTCTTTAACTTGTATGCAGACACTGGAGAAAACTATACTTGATCAAGTTTAGATGGCTGTTTGTATGCAAAAATATAAAAAACAGAATGTATTTATATATTTGTTGGAGAATTGTAGTAACTCTATTTCCATTTGCTAACATCTTTACAACAAGCAGATTACATTATACAGAATTAAGAATCATTGTTGATGAAATGGTATCTTTTTGATTATGTTAAAAAGTTAGTTTGATTTAATCTTAACGTCATTTATTTTTTACTTTTCTGTTTCTCCTGCTACGGTATCACCTACTACTAGACCATAGGGGTAGTCCCCTGGTAAGCCAGGAAGGTATTGCTTTGTTTGGACATGGCAGAGACAGCCAGCCTGTGGTCAACCCCAAAGACAAGCTCCTCATGGTTGGAGGGAAACCTGTTCTTGGTTTGGACATTGCTCGTCCCAGGACTACCACTATAACTCCTACTACCACACCTGAACCCACTACCACTGAATGGATCACAGAGGAGTTTACCACTGCACTACCATTCCCAACCTGTCCGCCTGGAACCTTCTCCAAAATCGATGAATATGGATATCCAGTTCTTGATCCAGAGGGAATTTTAGACTGTTATCCAGAAGGTGAGTCAACACACTGCAGTAACTGTATAAATGATGAGTCTAAATAAAGATTTATGTGGCACAATATATCGTAGTGCCTCAGTTACGATATTGTTTTGTTTATAGGTTCTCCATGGAACTGAAGTTGATTTAAGAGCAGAATAGTTACCATAAAGTATGACCGCACTACATTTTTCAGTTGTATTTTGTAACCATCTAGGCCAAGGCTGTAAGTGCTTCCTGTCTTCCTGACTCTACTGAGTACAATAACTGTGTGTTCAACCGCGTGATCTGGTTAGTGAGTTTGAGTGTACAACTGAAGAGTGTGTCTATGGGACACCATGATATCCACATGTAGGTCTCTGCATTTGGGAGTGGGCTGTGGTCAGAGTACCGCTGGTTTAAACTCTCCACAAGCTGTCAGCTGCATATTGTCATCTTGTCTCTGTAAACCAAAAACACACATGCATGAACACACAGAGACATTACTGCTATTTCTGAGTGACTGTTTTTTTGCATTGCATTAACTTGAGATTCACTGAGATTATAGATGTGTTCATAGTCCTGGGATACTGAAGCTGCAGCGTTTTCTGCTTCTCTGACAGAGGACTCCTCAGGAATGGAAATGGACCTCATGTTTACAGTGTCCATGGTGCCTGATGCTTTAGCTCTTGAGAAAGGTATTGGCGGAGTCTGGCTTGGGACCGACCTACCTATCGCCACAGGGCTGAAATGTACTAAACTGCACTGCATGCCCAATGTTTGTTGACTGTTCAACTACTTGTTTGTTTCCTTGTTTACTACAGGGTGAAGCTGCATAACAATTATTCCCTTCTCTTCCTCATAGTCTTCCCTTTGTTTCTCTTCTTTTTTGTTTGCTTTGCTCCGTTTTTGTTAACTACTGGGGTTTTTTCATCATAGACTGTTTTTAATCACTTTTATTCAATAAAGCTTTCTACATTACTAAGCTGAGAAGAATGCCCTGGCTGTTAATTTTTATGCAATTTATTTGATGTTCCAGCGTTGCTTTGTAATGTAACAGACTCATCTTAAGCACAGCACAACACTATCTGAATGAAGAACTGTAGGGATTGGTTAATATGAGCATATACATTTTTTATTTGAATGCATGCAAAATTTTCTTTCTGTTTTGAGTTTTCTTTAAAAGTCACATTGAGTGTTAAAATATTCCCTCTGTCCTGCTGTGGTGCTGAGCTAAGTGCATGTGTGTGGACCATGATGTAATGCCAAGGTCCACTGGCGAAGTACGGGACAAAAACTGTGATGAAAGAGGAAAGAGCTAATTTAATTTCACCCACTGAAACCTTACACATGTGTTGGCTGTGGAGACTTGTGAAATCAGCGTTGTCACACGCATGGAAAATATGGGCAGCAAAAATAAAGTTTGGGGTCTTGAGTTCTTTGAAAGTGAGCTCACTCATCTGTCCACAACTAATTAAACTGGTCTAACACTCATTAAACAGTTATTGTGACCATTTTGAAGGATTAATGAAGCTGTGCAAGATTGTATCAAGTTAATATTGTAAATCTGATCAAAAGTTCATTAACACATGTGGTTCTTAGACGAGCTGATCGTCGAGACTACCTTGCTGCCTTCTACTGCTCCCACCACCACTATAGTAAGCCCAGCTCTGGAGCAGCACACCAAGCCGTTCAGCGAAGGTCCTTCATCTGACTTTGATCTTAGTGGGAAGAAGCGATTCACAGGTACTCAAAGGCTTATACGTGTTTCCATGAGCAAATTGACATCTACTCAGTCTTGTCTTTGATGCAGAAAGAACTATTTTCCACTACAAAAGGTTGCCATAAACTTAAAACAAACTTAAAGCAATTCACTTGTTCATATGATAGATTTTGTACTATTGGGCGGTACGGCCACAAATCATGTTGAACCAGCAAAGAATTCTCTCCTCTTTTTGTGAGTCCCATCCAGTTTATGGTTTGTTGAAATGCTTTCCTGTTCATTTAATTTGCATTTACTGTATTATTTTCTCTTTACCTGCTCTCTCACTATGCTACTTTCAGGGACATCTACATTAAATTCACAAAAAAATCAAGTTCAGTACAGAAACAGTTGGTGTCTGATCCAGTTTCCTCTCCCTTTTCATCCATCATCAGTTACTTATAAAAACTTCTTTTATATAAAGAACATCAGATTGTCCTTTCAGTTAATGGTTTTAAAGATGAACAAAGACTTTACTTACAGCATTTACTTAGAGCATTTTTCTTCTTCACACGGTTTGACACAAGAATACTTGCTGCTTCCTGGGCTTTTGCTGCAATTCATGGTCAGCAGAAATGGGAAACCAGCTCCTAAAATCATCACATATTCTGACATTTGCTGACTCAATACAAAGGATGGAACAATAACAAAGCTGCATCCAGGTTTGCTTTGATAAGAAAAAAAAATATTGCTTTGTTTATTGAACAAAAGATGCAAGTCAGGTGGTTGTTGGTAAATTGCAAAAAATATTTGGCTTCTCATTCATATTATTGTTTCAGTATATTCCCTTTGAAAAGTTAGCCTTAATTTGTAACCTCTGATTTTAAGTTTCCATTATGAGTGATGGATTTTGATTTAATAGGAACTTTAGGCCATTTATGCAAGAGCATCCCCCAAACTGGATTATTTTAGAAAGGAGCTGAAAACCCACATAATAAGTAAAACTTTCATATGATATATTGAAAGCCATAGCAATCTTTCATCCAACATTTCCTGTTAGCAGGAGAATATCTTCATATGTTTTTTTTTTCTGTTTTTTCAGTGATTTCCTGGAATAGCACCACCAGTTACATATTTATTATGTGTGCTCATGTGTTTTTCAATGATTTTTTTAAATTTTATTTTTTTATCTTGAATGGCTCGTAGCTCCGTTTCATTTAATGCAGGAGTAATAAATTAGATTTTTGATCTTGGGTTTCTTAGCAATACCTCATAAATAACTCATAAAAGCAAATCCCTCTGAGACTGTACAGACATCACTTGCTCCAAAAAAGGAAAAACTATCAACACACCTTAATTGGTTTGTTATAAAAAAGTTCATGGAGGACACTTTATTCAGGTTCTCTAGACTTGATTCTTGTTCAAATACAGCTGTTGTTGTTTTGGTCTGCTTATTTTATTTGACATAAAAACCCTTAAACATTTTTCTAAATGTTTAAGCACTACATGATGTAAGTTAGTGTTTTTTTAATTATTCCAGTTCCTAAAAATGTTCATGTATAGACCAGAAAGGACAGAGACCATGTACAATAACTGCTAATGGATTGGACCAAATCTTTTTTTGTTTGTTTGATTCAGACCCCCTTTAGCAAACACAGGGTGGCAGGCAACAAAGCAAAAGACCAAAAAAAAAAACCCCAAAACTTTTTAACAAAAGGGAAAACATCCAACAAGGTTCAGAAAGGGTAACTATCTGCTGCCACCAGTTGGGGGTGGAGGAGACAGGACAGAGGGGTCAGCAACACTGTAATATTTGGGAGATACCTCCTGAGAATGAAAACTTAATGACAGTAATTTACTTTCCCTCAGAGAAAAGGAAGAGACAGACAAAGACACAGAAATGAAGAAAAGATGTCAAATGACTTCCCAGCAATCTAAGCCTATAGACTGGCAGCAGAAATAAAGAAATGGCTAAGGGTCGCCCAAGGTGTCCTAACTAACAGCTTCACCAGAAAGGAAAGTTTTAGACTTAATTTTCCCAGCCACCGTAGGAAAATCTCAAGTGAACGAATAGGTTCCTTCAGATCAAACATTGCAGTGCTGTTTAAAAATTTTTTACTTCTGTCCATAAGTCCAGTTCCAGAAAAAGCTGAACCTGCAATGGAGAGTGGACTTACAAGCTATTAGAAGTTTTCTTATTGACTTTTATCTTACTCCCCATTGTAAGAAAATTAACTTTGACATTTGAAATTCATAGTCTGTATTTAATTTAAACTAGTGAAGTGACAGCTCCTTCAGAGCTGTCACAAAATATCATAAAATAGATTATTTCACAGATTATGGGCATTAAGGGTAAAAGTATATTGGATGTGAATAAGTCCCTGGTGCTTTGAGCTTTTTCAGTATGTTATCTTTGTAAATGCCTTTATTTTTTTGTGGACTTATTAATTTAATACAGCTTGTCAGTATTTATGTTGATTTTTGTTACAACCCTATTAAATGTAAAAATGTATGGCCATGTCTTCATCAGTACATGACTAAAACTTTTTAAAAGGGATAATTAGATCATAACACGCGTCACTCTTTTACTCCATCTATCATTGCAAACAGCGTTTTAAATCTTTTGACTACACACCTCACTAGGCCATCTGAAAGCTATTATTCTCCAGAGGAAAAAAAATGGAAATCATAAAAGTTAAGGGTGCTGACCTCAGCAGAAGGAAAAGGCTCGTCCTGAGACTTCTTTTTTTCCCTTTTTATTAGTTTAATATATCTCAGGTAAACTAAGAAGCTTGCTAGTCTGAACTCTTTGTTTAGATGAAGTGTCCAACAGAGACTGCATCTCATTATTTTTCCAGACTTGGTTTGTTTGAATGAATCTTAGCCACAGCACAAAAGGGACAAACGCTAATTAAAGAAATAATTCTTAGCACTTGTGTGCTTTCCACTCACTTCTAGATGTTTATTTCTTTTTTTTTTTGTCATCAGACAAAAATTGGAGCACCTGGATATTTGGGCTGTTAAAAAACCCATGCCTTAGAAGACTTCTATATGAGTTAACATGACATGAATGGCTCTGATTGCGTTTCCCATTAATCCATGTCAGTGTGAAGACCTATGTTTCCTTCACTGCTTTTGGATAAGAATTTTAAATCAAGCAGAAGAAAACTTTAGGCAGTTAAAAATTTTCGTAGCACATGACCAAATAAAACACGTGGATTTAGCACATGTGTGATCCTGCACAGATCATAAGATAAACAGAAATACACTCTTGTCTTGTGAATAGATACCAATAAATGTGCTCATCAAGACAGCAGATTATGTATTTTAGTTAATGAATGCTTAAGATAAGCATGTCAAATGTCTGCTGAACCATCTTAACAATAAAACCACCTGCCAGATATTGTATTTACAGATCTTGGTAATATTAATATGAACTGATGGGAAAAGTAGTGGTTTCCATTTCTTGCTCTTTAGAGTTTAGGTTTAGAAATTAATACAAAAATGCAAAATAATTATTTTATTTTTGCCCTCAGCTCCTTATGTTAACTACATCCAGAAGGACCCAGGTGCTCCTTGCTCTCTAACCGAGGCTCTAGAGTACCTTCAGGTAGACGTCCTGGAAAACCTGCTTGAAAAGGACAGTCCAGCAGCCAATCAGAAACAGCCTCCAAAGAACAAGCCTCATAACCTTACTGTGGTTGCCATGGAAGGCTGCCATTCCTTTATCATCCTAGACTGGGCCCGTCCCTTGAAAGATGATATGGTGTCAGGTAAGAAATGCCTCTCCAGTACTTAAACTGTACACACAACAATACTCACATTTACCTCAAGAGCAACTTTCTTTTTAATAAATTTACAAGTGTCCATCAGGTGTCATATTGAAAGGAACAAAATGTGATGTATTGAGGGAATCTGTTTCAATATTAGCAAAATGTTACGTCAAGGGCTGCATCCACTGTCGATCAGCAAATACAGCAAAAGTTTAATATCATGAAAACCCAACATCTAAACTTGGAAGATATTCTATAAAACAGTTTTAACATTCTTGCAGTCAGCTAGTTTATATATCTTTGGCTTCTCTACTTTCAGAGTCAAAAACAAACTTTTCGACCGGATGGCTCTCCTCCGAAGCTGACAGTTAAAAACAGACAGATGTCGTTACATAACCAGTGCCGTGTGCCTGTTAAATCATATCAAAGCACTGTGTTGGTTGAAAACATGTCTGCTGGTAACATTCTTACATGTCAGTCCAGCAATGGAAACCATCCCCTTCTGGGTTATCACTACGTAAAAGAAAAAGGTCATCTGTTGTGTTTTCAACATATATGTTTAATATATCACCAGCATCCCTCTAGATTCATATTGAAAGAGCTTCTCCAGCAGTTTGTCGTTAATAAACAGCTTCAACTGAACATGTGGGCAAGGGTTGCTTAACTCTCACTGTTTCACATGGAATAGCCAGACTCGTCTGACCCAGAAGCTGACATATGGAAAATCAGTAATAAAAAGAAGCTGAAGATAACAGCCTACTGTGTGAGGCTGTGTGGACATCAGGGATAGCAGTTTGGCCAGATAGGGAGTCAGTCTGTTTCCTCTTGCAGACAAACAAAAGCTCCTGGTCATGCCGTGGAGGGGTTAGTTCTCTGATGTATAAAACAGATAGATGGTTTGCCGTCATGGTGTTTTCTTCCTTTCTTTTTGCCTGTGTGTTTATACTATCCTGAGTAACTGCCCTGATACCCATTTTGGACTCAATTTGTCTTTTAACCATTAGTTTGGGTGAAAAAAAAAAAAAAGTTTGGTTTTCCATTATGTATCACTTTTTCTCAACAAACTGTCAACAAGATCAAACCAAGTGTGTCTGAAGCCATGTTTAGTTTATTTGTCTGTGCCATAGTTTCATTATCGTCTAACAAACATTAAAACACACCAGATGCTGCCGTAACATGTTTCAGGGTATAACCATTTTACTTTTCAGAAACTCATTTCCATTTTATAAATAAACAACTGTGCCCACATCTTTCACTTTGAATAAACATGCCACAAAGTTTTTATTTAATAATCAGGGTGTGTTTGCACCACTATGCTGTACCATTAGTGGTTCAAAGCTACTGAAACAAGTGGATGCAAGCAGCTGTGAATGTGCATCTTTCACCTGAAACCAACTTATGGTTCCATTTACTGTGATGATGGAAGCATTTTCCCTTAAAAGCTTTGGGCAGAATCATTCATTGAGTATTGTTGGTTTTGGTTCAACACCTTAATTTTCATCTGACAAATTTATATCCAAAGTATGGAAAGATACTCTGTGCAGAGCACATAGACAGTTGGCAAGTGCAAGATGCTCTTAGAGAGCTGTAGTTTATGTAAAATGGAAAAGGAATGGAAATCCAAACAGAGAAAAAAGAAAGTGGCTTTTACTTCCCTTCTCTGCTGTGAGAAGCCAGCTGTGTTGGTGTGGCTCCACTAAAAACAGAAAGCAAACTCAAAATCCAATTGAAACAGTAGTTTGATGTGCAGCAGAGCTTCTCTCTACAGTTTTAAGGTAAATTAAATATCTTTTTTTCCCCAGCAGCTGTGTTTTAGTTGCATTTTATACCATACAAAATAGTTAATTTTGAAGTCTGTCTGAATTGAGGTTACTTAGTGAAATCTGACTGCAGAGGTGAGGAAAAAGGGAAAACAGTCGGAGACGAAGAGGTTGGAGGACAGTTACAATGAGCTACAGAAGAAAAACTAAACTAAGCGTTTCTGTAAGGGTTAAAGATGTAAGAGACCACCTACTCTAGGTGCAGATCATTTTCAGATATCAGTGGAAAGTTGTGTGATTTTTTTTAAATACATGTACCCAAATTAACTATTTTGTATGGTATAAAATGCAACTAAAACACAGCTGCTGGGAAAAAAAGGATATTTCAAGAGGACGTTACATTAAAATATCACTGTTCACCTTGGGAAACCATCCCATACAATACCAGTTTATTTACTTTAAACAACAGTAATGCAGGCCAAAGAGCTACGCAATTAAAAAAAATATAATAAAGACTTCAAAGATGGCTGTCCGGTGAAATAGTGGTTAGCGCTGCAGCCTCATAGCAAAAGGGTCACTGGTCCAAGGTGGGAGGTTTGTACAGTGGCCTTTCTGTGTGGAGTTTGCAAGTATGCATAGGTTCTCTCTGAGTACTTCGGCTTCCTTCCAAAGTCATGTTAGGTTAACTGGTTACTCTAAATCATCCCCAGGAGTGAGTGTGAGCATGAATGGTTGCTTGTCTTTCTGTGTTGGCCCTGTCATGGACTGGTGACCTATCCAGGGTGTACCCTGCCTCTCACCCAATGGTTGCTGGGATAAACTCCAGCTACCCCACAGTCCTTAATTCAAACAAGCAGTTAGAAAAATGGATGGATGGATGAACTTCATAGAAGACATGCCAGTTGTAAACTACAGCATAAAACAAATAATGATTCTAATGGGATGTTAAGTTCGCCCTCATATGGGTGTGTCAACCCTTCTGACCTCAAAATGCAAACTTTTTTTTCCCATACAAGCACTCATTTTATGACTATTTCATGAAATAAAGTAGTTTTTTGCTCTCCTGTAGTGTTATTTTTTGTGGCCACCTGCATAGAAATTCAGTGAAAATTGAGTCTGACTTTTTAATGTTGTGCCTTGAGCCTGGTTTCCTTGTATTACATCACTCATAGCTATAAAAGAACAAACAAAGAGTCTTTCTCTGAACTCAGTAGTGAGTCTCAGCATATTGCCATTTTGGACCGAAAACTTCATATAAATTCTTTGTGTTTTTACCTGATCCTTCTTTTTTAAAACAATTGTGCGGTCTTCCGTGCAGGTTACATGGTCTACAGTGCCTCGTATGATGACGTTCTGAACAATAGGTGGTCCTCCAGAGCCTCAGATGGGACACACCTGCCTGTGGAGAATCTTAAGCCTAACTCTAGGTAACATGCCACTGTACGCTACATGCATTACTGTATGCTTGGAGTGAGGTTAATGCGTGCACTTCCAAGTAATTTACAGTATAATATCACACATGGGAATTATGAAAAGCAAGAACCTGATTTTACAGAGATTGCAAGATCTTTTATTCTGACCTCTGTGTGACAGAAGCTGGATCTGTCCTGCATGTTTGTATGTGATTTATAGCACGCATGCATATCAAGGCTGAAGCTGATCAAAGCGGATTGTGAGTTGGATGCTGTAGAGCTGAGAAAGGCTTCCACAGAGTGAAGTAAATCAGTTTGGCTGAACAGAGGCAGGCTAAGAAACAGATTTTGATTCTGTTGTGACATGTTGTAAAACCCTGTTGAGGCCTTGGAAAATTTAGTGGAACGTAAATACAGCACATATTATCTGACACTTACTCACAGATACAGCCTCTGCAGTCTGTTTCAGTTATTAGAGTTTCCACAACCGTGTCTTACAAGACATGAGTTTGGAGTTTCACAGTTTTTGCAACACATTCATGAAAATATAGATTTGAGCAAAGAACAAGAGATGTAAGGTAGATAGACCAGCCATTGTTGCAAATTGACAATAATGTGCAAATTCTCTGACATCCTCTGACTTTCCAAGTGATAAAAACTAATTTTATAATAGATTTTTTTTGTTAAGTTTTTGTTTAACCTATACTCGAAACAGTTACCATCTGATTAATCCACTTAGTTTTTTCTCACTAGACAGTCGTTGAATAGGCCAAGCATGGATTTATAAGATGCCGAGTATCTTCATGCACATTTAAAGGAAGGCTTCAGCCACATTTTAGTATCTTAAAATAGATGCACTTATATTTTAAAAGTGTTGTTTAAAAAATATATCACTGGAGAGATGTCAGAGCATAAACATTTTGAGCTTCGTCTATCTTTTGCTTTGTATAAGAGCGTGTCCATTTCCAGGTTTTCCCTCTGTCTTTTCATTCATTACATCATCTTTATGCAGCTGCTTTGCTTTCTTGACTCCCTCTCTGTGACATATTTTAATCAGTTTCATCACATGGCCATGGTGATTAGATCCAGGCTCTGTGGCTGCATGTGATGAAAGTCTTTGGTTTGAAAGCAGCGGACCATGAACTTAATGTATGTGACCTTTTTGAGTCGTGCGGAAGGAACAAAAAAACATGTGAATCCATGAACCTTTTGCAAACTCTTGAAGTTGTCACTGTTGTTGTTTTCAGTTTGATAGGAGCAGAGACAGTCTGCTCAATGGATGACTTTGTTTTGCCATTTGGCAAGAAACTTTCTGATACACAAAGCTCACAAAGCACTCGATGAGACATTTCTCTCTTGGATGCTCTCTTACTTCAGTCACTACTTCACTCTCCCAGCATTTATATATTTATATCTGTGTTTCACTTTTTCCATATCTGTCATAGCTGTCATTCATTAGACTTTTCTTCTTTTTGCTTCTCTAAAATGTGCTTCTTACTCGCAATAACTTTTTTTCTCCCCTCCCTGCTCACTTTTGTGTCCTTCAACAAATAGCTATTTCATTTCGCTCAAGCCCTTTTAGTCTAAAGAGGAGGACTCTTGGATCAGGCTAGCTAAATCATTCTAAGTCATCTGCTGTGCTCATTGTCTTTTCCAGCTGCAACATTTAAACCACGAAATTTCTCATTGAATCCCAACATTATGATTTGTCTTTCTTTTCCTGCAGGTACTACTTCAAAGTGCAAGCCAAGAATGTGTTTGGTTTGGGACCAGTCAGTGATACCCTCACCTATGTTACTGAATCAGGTGTGTTTGCAAATATAAACCTTGACATGCCCTGCTGACCAGAGCAGTAATGAGTGGTATTTCTATCATGTGATCCATTAGCTTTTCATTCCAATAAGCCAGTGAATGCATAAAGTATGCTCTGCTCTCCTTTCATTCTGAGAGAAATGTTCATATTCCTTTTTTCAGATGATCCTCTGCTCATCGACAGGCCACCTGGTAAGTCTTAATACTGTACACATGGCCAGTAAACGGTTTTAAAACAACTTTCAGAGAGAATGAACCACTTAATGGTCAGCACTATGTGCCGTTTTAGATATTTTTTAAGTTTAATGTAAGCCACACAGTGCAAAACGCATCTTATGAAGATAGATGACATACTGAAGCTTCACTTGCTGTGCTGATAAACAGCTGATTCTGCTCACAGTGAGAGTGAACCGTTTGTAATGGAAAAGGAAACAGGAGAAACCGAGTCACACTGTACATACAAGTCATGGAAAAACTCCATATGCTTTTTACATTTCCACTGGGTAGTTACTAGATGTGGGTCATAATACACTGAAGGAGGACTTCTGGAAAAGTTTAAGAAAAAAATGGTCTGCCAGGCTTTATTCACCAGATTAAACTTGGTCTATCAGGAAGCAAGGCCTTTGTTACGGTTGCCTGTTTCTTGCTCTTCAGCCTACTAATTCTGAACCTTCAGCTGGGATTCCTGCTCAAACACAGCTCTGATTGCTGCCACCTGGCTGGGATTGGTCCTTCCTGTCACCTGCTCATCTCCACCCTGCTCACTGGATAATTGGAGCTCTGAGCTTAGCTGATTCCACTAATCGCCAGGACTTAAAAGACACCAGGAGTCCTTCATTCAGTGGCAACCACTGGCTCAGTAGTGGTCTGCCCTCAGCTTGTGTTGTGACTCTGAACTTTTGTATTTCTGGAGGACTTTGAAAGAGCTGCATTTTCTGTTATGTTCATTTTCATGGTTCTTAAATCTTGTTTGTGGCTATAAAATCCAGTCATGTTACATCTGTTAGTTTTTTTTGTCTGAATAGTTAAACCAGTGCTGCTTTTGTTTGGAGAACTGCTTTGTGGGCTTGTTTTGCTCTTGGTTTGGCTATTTTGAGGCCATTTCTGGCCTGTTCTTGCCTCGTCTTCCCCCATTGGACAATAAATCTGCATTGGTCCATATGTACACCTGGCCATGGGTCTTTCTTTTGTGCGACTCAGTTGCCCTAGCAGAGTCTGGGTTGTAACAAAGGCTGAAAAGCAAGAAACAGGCAGCTGTAACAGCCTTGAAGGGACAGCCAGTAAAACTGTGTTTCAAACAGAAGGTGATGAGATGTTGTAGCTGAAGCAACAATATAATTTTTAAAAAAAGGTGTGTTTTTATACATGGAATATTATAAGGATCATAGCCTTTATACCCTAAATTAAATTTTGAACCGTTTAATGAGACATAAGTCTTTGAAACTGCTGGCATACTTTGATGCCACAAATGACACCTTCTGTTTCTCTGACTCCTCAGGTGGAGAACCAATCTGGATCCCATTTACCTTCAAATATAACCCAGTTCACAGCAGCTGTAAGGGTAGTCGGTACGTCAAGCGGACATGGTACAGGAAGTTCGTAGGTGTGGTCCTGTGCAACTCCCTTCGATACAAGATCTTCATGGGAGATGGTTTAAGAGGTAACGTCTCATGAATGCAAGGTTTAAATCTCGCCCCATATTACAGTTATGAATATTTTACCCTAAAGCAGCTTTGTTTTGTTTTTTTTTTTGTTTAATATTCTTCCTGTCTTTCCACAGAACCATTCTATAGTATTGGAGATACAGTTGGTCAGGGAGAAGATCATTGCCAGTTTGTGGACTCTTACAGGGATGGAAGAACAGGTCCAGCCTACCTTTCAAATAATTTGCCCTCAGCACAAGGTAAACAACACTATAAACATCTGTTTTGTAGTAGTAGTAATACATCTCATTTATATAGTAAATTTAAAGCTGTTTTACAGGGAAAAAAAAGTTAAAACAAGGTGAAATGCAGAAAACAAGTAAAAACAACATAAAAATGTTTAAATACGACACAAAGTAAAAGGAAAGTTCAGGTGGTAAAAACAGGTTGTGGTATATGTATTGTCGGAGGGAGTTCAAGGGTTGGAGAGACGATGGAAAAGGCACCCAGGTTTGGTGTTTGGTTCTATAGGGATAATCAGGCCAGCGGAAGAGGAAACAGGAAGCGGTGTAAGGGTGAAGCAAGTCGCATGGGACCTGGTCATGGAGTCCTTTATGGGCGAGAAGGAGGATTTTGAATTTGATAAAGTACGGAATAGAGAGCCAGTGAATTTTTTTTTTTTATTATTTTTTTTATTAGGAGCACAGGAGCGATAGAATCTCACGAGTGTGTGAGGAGGCGTGCGGCAGAGTTTTGAATATTCTGAGGTCTATTGGGGAGGTTGGCGGTGGTGCCATGAAGAGTGTGGTTTTTTTTTTTTTGGTTTTTTTTTGTTACCTATGTGGGATATGATTGTGTGAAAGAAGGTTTCAGCTACAGGAAAAGAGAGAGATGGAGGAGGGCAATGTTTCTAAGATGATAAAAAGCTGTTTTAGAGACCTGTTTAATGTGCAGGGTGAAGGTGAGTTTGGTATCAGCAATTCTGGCATTGGGGGAAGCGTGACAGGGGGGAGTTATCTAATGAGGTGGAACTGTTATTGTTAGAAGTAACATGTATTTTTTTTTTTTTTTTTTTTGTCCAACACTTTCACAATATAAAATAGGTCTGTATTGTACCACTGAGCTGATTTGATCTGCACAAGAAACATAGAAGCAGCACAATGTAGAAAGAAATTCCTGGGATTTAGATGTTTTGGACAAATGTCATGCTTTTTATTACTGCATAACTCCAAACAATTTCCAGTATTACCATAACTGATCAGATTAATGTTGTGATATCCTGCGAGTTCCAGTTTCCATATTATTTTAGCAGAAAACAAATTCTTCAAACTCCAAACAGGAAATCCACTTTATATAGATGGAGAATGGTGAAAGATGTATTTGCCATTTTGAACAACAAGCAAACAAATACATGACTGAACATTTGCATGTAAAACCTAATTTAAAGACTAAATTTAAAACTTAAAGACCTTATTTATTTATTGTGGTGGGTTTTTTTTTTTTTTTTTTTTTTTTTTTAAAGTAATAATCCTATTTCAAGTGTAGCAGCTTCTTTGTGTTAAACTGTCATAACAAGATCAGATTTTTCCTTATCTGAGTTTGTCTATAATTCCTATAAAAAGCAGGAACGTTTTCCAACGCCGAGCATAGCCACTGATTACTGAAGACATGTATAAATAATATGTCATTAACATATTGCCTAATAGAATTAAACCCTCAATTTCCGATAACCGTGTGAGGCTATTTCAATTTAGCATACGCAAAATATGGGTAGGATTTTCAAACATAAAATACTATTGGCAACCAGATCAATGATGAGGCATTTTGCTGGGATTTATTGAGAGAATTTATTAAATGAACATCTTAAATGGATAAACTATGCTTAAGTATTTTTTTTTCTATTAAATACACACATTTTAACCATTCCTTTTTTTATTCGTCCTTAGCAGTTTTTTTTTTTTTTTTTACACTAATCCATTCCTGTGTTTTGACAGAAAATGTTGTTGCCATCTTTCTTTGACCTGTTTATTAGAAAGGTCCTGAGAATGTTCCCAGCTGAATGGGATTCAGTTAGTTAGAAACATTTGTTGGGTTCAGAATAGGATAACATTTTGCTAAAATACTGAAAAACAGCTTTTACCTTGATGAGCAATGCATTCTTCATCACCCTTGTTAAACTGGAACTTTGATAAATTCAATGGAAGTGATTAGTAAGACCCAGGAGGCACATAGACGAGATCCAGATGATGACTGTCTGTTGGAAAGACAGTCATCTCAACTTTAACACCAGCAAGATAAAAGGAAAAAAAAATTATAACTGATTTCAGGAAGGAGAGGGCCACACATTACGCAGGCCTGAGTGAACCTCAGCCCAACAGTGACTGTTCATTCTGAGAACACCTAAAATAAATTCCCTTTGTTTTTCTTGCGGAACTTGTACTACTGCAGTATAGAGTCCTAACCTATGGATACGAAATCCAATCATAAACTTCATTCACTTCATAGATGTATGTAAAGGTGTTCTCTCTGTGTTGCAGGATTTTACCGTGCCTACAGACAGGAGCCTGTTTCATTTGGAGTTATTGGCCGACGCACACCCCACCCATTTGTAGGCTGGTATGAATGTGGCGTGCCTATCCCTGGGAAGTGGTAACATGGCAGTAAGAGGAGACACTGCAACTAGAAGCAGAGCTCTGTATCCAGCTGCAGATGCTCACCTCTGGTGGTCCTGACCTTGGAAGGAAAAAAAACAAACAAAAAACAGACTTTTGCCTGTGAGCACAAAAAGACACCACTACGAATTTATTACAGCTTCAGAAAAAGAGGATATAGTACTTTTAACAATTCAGTGTATATCTTTACATTGCACTTTTATATAAAGCAGTCTGTATATTAGGGGAAAAGAAGCATGTAAGCTCTTGCTTAGCTTAACTTGTATCTCAAAGTGTCCTTGTATTTTTCCCAACAAGAGACAGGTCCTTACCCAGTGATTATTTATCTCATCAGAATTGGACACACGTGTGGTCACGTGGTGACATTGCACCAAAAGTACAAGCTGCAAAGCACACTGTACAAATGGGCACTTAAGTTGTGTATAGGTCTGTTCATTTTTACTTGCAGCATATGTATTGCATATTGTAATGGCTTCTAACAGGAATGTTCAATCTTTCCATTTGTCTGTATTTGTTCTAAAACTATCACTGTTTCGTTTTTGTTTATTGCTTTTTGTTTGCTTTTGTTTTTGCACCCTTCTTGCTATTCACCAGAATTCATCAAATTACTTTGTAAGTTTCTACATGTATACAGACAAAGAATAAAAACACAAGTATTTGCTCAAGAACTGTGGGAGATTGAATAAAGGGGCTATTAAAACCACAGCCATCCAAAAACATGAATCATATCATGCTTTCTCTCTGCCACATTCTTCTCTTGCAAAAGCTTCCACAGGTGATCCAGACCTGTCAACCTAATGGAAAATGTGAATAATAGACAAGGTTTAGCTGAGCCCTAAATGGTATCTCCTGGTTGTTCTTTCTCATTCTTCCTTTTTTTTTTTTTTTTTTCTTTCTCTCTAAAAGGTGTTTTGTTTTCTCCTTTTCGATTCTCTTTCTGTCCCGCTTTCTTCTCCGGTCCAGTCCAGCAGTACACACATTGTATTACAAACAATTATGCAAAATAAATAGAAAAATGAAATTAAAACCCAGAATATCAAGGGTAGCATATCTATGATGCTTCCCTTGGCAAAGTAAATTTGCCCAGCAGAACACAGCATCCAGAAAATCCATTTTGCCTGCTTAAATGCTGGACAAGACCAAAAAAACGAGAAGAAAAAAAACTAAATATCTCCTAATATGGTGTCTAAACAACACATCATAGGCTGAAAAATTAAGCCACTGCAAAGGTCCAAAACGCGCAGTTCCTCAGATGGCCTCTTGAGGCTCTCTTCAGTCAAGTTCCAGCCAAAAGTCTATTGACTGATCTGTGCAGGAAAACACACCTCTGTTGGCATCTGCCAAATCACAAGGTAGCTTCCACTGTTTAGATTAACCAAGTGGAGCCACGTTTAGAGAATTTAGTGAATTAAAAACCCAACCCACCTACCTGTGCACAGAATTTGCCAATCTTTTGTGTTTTTGTTTGTTTTATTAACTGAGCCCTTATGAATCTTATTAAAACTGCAGCTGCTTCACCAGGCTAGAGTTGATCCAATCTGGCAACAAAACCTTAAAACAGTACTCATAAAAACTTTCACAAACCACTGAGACAAATGTTACAATGAATGTGTGGTGTGAATCTTTCCTGCATTGGTGTGTATTCCTTTGAAATCAGCTGGAAGCATGACTTTCTGATCTCCTATAGCTGTAATGGTGGTTATAGTAAATGCAGCATTAAACTAATTTTTCATTAAAAAATAGTTATAAAATGTCGGTACTGTAGCAATAACCTCCTTTTTCTCCTTTTGTTCTGTGAAACATACGCTGTCATACGTCTTTCTACTGATGGTCGTGTATCTTTCAGAGGTTAGGGTTGAGAGCTGAAAATCAACTGAATATTATTCCAAATACTTCCCAACTATGACTGAATTCACTTTTAACTTAAATTCAGACACATGAAACAGGCGTTCATTTTCATACCGAAAACCAGCTGTGGCTCTCAGAGGTCACTGTTTAGTTTAAAAAGTTTTTCTCCAGCTGTGTGAAAATATGAAACAGAACAAAGAAGCATAATTATAAATGGGTCAGCGGCACAATAAACCAGGTTGAAAAGCTCTCTCCATCACGCCTGACTTACTGGAGTGGCCTACTCTGTATTTCTTGCCAGTTAATCGTTACTGCATTTATAAGATTCTGAGATTATTTCTCAGCCGTGAAACTGGTTGTTCTGCGTCCACAACCCAACAGCATAACCTCCAGAACCTCCTGCCTGAAAGTAATTATGAGCATCTTTCTGTCAATTTTAACTGTGTGAGCAATGAGTATGACATCCAGCAGCAGGCCAAACCACTTCCTTTAACACATAAAGTGCAACTCAGCCTAATGTTAATCTTGATTATTCCTCAGAGAATGGAAAAGACTCTTTAATACCTGCAGGAGGGGGGAGACTTTGTCATGCTTTCTGTTAATCACAACTACTGCTTGTCTTCATAATTTGCTGCTTTATAAATGTCATTCATGTCACCACGAGGCATGAAGTAGATAGAGAAGACATATTAGTACAGCGGGTTGAATTGGTGCCTTTACTTTACCCAAACACCTTCCTTATCTTAGGAACCAAATCTGCTGGCTCAGACTGAACCCCTTCTGACTTCTCGGAGTGCGCTATAATGGTATTGCTGTTCCAAAGCTTAGTGGATGCCTTGGGCTTAACCGGGTTAAGAGACATTAACCTTTCCTTCCGGGAGCTCTGCAAGAATACAAAGTATTTCCCCTGAGCAATAACTTAGAAATAGTGATTGTTTTTGGAGTCATAGCAGACCAATTTGTCAATTTTTTCCAGGTATGCTGTGGATGGATGAAAAAGCTCGAATAACACGAGTTTTCAGTGACTGATGAGCTTCTACCTGCCTCATAATGTTTTGGTTGGCTGCAAGTTGTAGCTCCATTTTATCTAAGTGGAGAGTAATGACATTTAATTCTGAACAAAATTAAAAAGCCTATCCTGCTCTGAGATGGTTGATATTAATCTGTGTTTGCTCAAGTTTTGGTTTTTTTTTTTATTCGGAAAATAAGCAGAGTAGCAGGGAAGGAAGAAGGGAAAGTAATAAAAACTAAAAGGATGATGACACAGAGGGACAAAAACATTTCATAAACACGTGTGCATGATGACTGCCACATCTGCTACAGATGTTAGAGAGGATAAAGTCACTGTGTGCATGTGTGTCCCAGTCAGAAATCATGAGTGCTGTCAGGGAGAATAAGAAAAATAGAAATCCACAACCAATACGGTGGGATGATGCCAACCTACATGCAAGAAAACAAAACCGGGACTTAAACTCTGCATTGCTTCTTTGTCCAAGGAGACTGGATATTGGAAGGGCCTGAAAAACATAAATGGAGTGATGTGAGCTTAAAACTACTAAATGATCTGTTGTAATGCTGTTTTCATCATATTAAGGAAGAATAAATGCTCCAACATGAGTTGTAGCCTGATGCAACTAAAAGCACCTCCCACGGCTCAGTTTAAATATAGAAACTATCCTGTTTTCACAAACATTGATTCAAAGATGTTTCAATACAACAAGAAAGTGTTCCTGTGAGATTATTGTGTCACATATGTGATATTTATGAAGTCTATAGGAGTCAAAACAAAATGATAGGAAGTCATCTGTACATATCAGCCTTTAAATGTCTCCCATCCAAAATGACAGCTGCACCAGCAACAATGGACCAATACCAAACAATATAGTCTCTTTTTGATCAGCTAATTATTCATTCAGTTTGCACCCATTTTTAATTGGTTTGACTGGATAGTCATGGTCGTTCCTCCCACTCACAGTGTGCTTTTGGTGCTTTGCTGTGTTTCTACAGAGACACAGAATGGACAAACCAGATTCTGGCTCTGTAGAGAGCATTTTACATTCTTCAAGTGTTTTGCAGTCATCGTGGTTTCTTCTACATATTTGAAGGGGCAGGCAAGGCAGGTGGTATTCCAACTCAAGTTTCAACCCAGTTCATGAAATTTAAATGAAACATAATATTTTGGGGTCTGACTTTCTTTGGATTTTGCCCTCATCAAGGCTGCTATTGTTTTCATACTTGGAGGATGACCATGCCATTAACAAGGTTTGCCCAACCAAATGTTTTTACCAGCTTCTATTTTCTCACTGTAGAAGTTAAACTCCAAATGTAGAAGTAGATTTTCATTGACAACATTTGCTTTGATGAAACAGGACAGAAGATATAGAAATAAAGGTGGTGGTTGCTTTATCAGCCATGTGAATGCATCCAAACAGTCATGCACAAATGGAGCTCTTTCAATATCTTCATGGATGTTGAATTGCATCTTTTTTCAGCTGAGTAAATACTATGAAACTCATGCATAATAAAACTTTACATGTCAGCTATTTTTCAATGTCTGTAACCATTTTAGTCAATATCTGTGCACAGAACCAACTGCTGGTCTTTGTATAAAAAAGGGCAAAAGGCCATGATTGTCTGATTGAGTCCAGGCCCAGTTGACTTTCCACTTCTCAAACTAGCCTCTTAAAGCCAGACAGAAACTTTAAGCGCTATTCTACTCATCAACAAGAGCTACCTTACATTGGAATATAGCACAAAATTGCTTACTTGCAGGAACATCTCAATCATGCAGGGAGATAAATAACTGTGGTTTTGAAAGAATGCAGGTCTGCTTGCTGTTTTCCATATGCTGCTTTTTTTATGTGTCTTTCTTGATAGGAGTCAAACCCTATTTATGCTGGAAAAACTTAGACTTCATTCTAGAGAGCTTAAATCATCACTAGAATCTGCTTAGGTTCGAAGAGAAAAAGGCACGAAGAGGAGAAACGATTTAGTTAATTCAATTCAACCGTGTTCTCTTTTTTTTTTATCCCATTGATCCAGTCATCATCCTTAATTCAGCCTTACAACTCAATACTTTGAGGCTTGTATTCAGTTAACATAAAGAAAAAATGTATTTTCACAAGTATTTTTATACGTTTATATATAGTATATATATATATATATATATATATATATATATATATATATATATATATATATATATATATATATATATATATGTTCGAAGATTTAGCTGCATAGTTGAGAGAAGGAACTGGGCGTAAACTTGCTGTATAATGCTGTCCTAACAAACTATTAGAAACTCTGAGATCAGATGTCACTCATCAAAAAGTTTACCTCTTGTGAAACATTATGTTTACTCCACTAACTTAAACATCTCAAACTAAATGCTCCTCTTATTTCACTTTACAGCAGCATATTCTTAATTATTTCTGGACGGTTTATCAAACATCTGTTGCTGAAACAGATGCCAGCTTATGGACACTATCTTTACAAAAGTATAATGCCTTTAGGTATGACAAGTGTAAAATGCAACATGCTTTAGTTGAATAGGGTTTATTAATAATGCAAGTGCAATAACTGTTCTGTATGCTGTACATATTTTTCACCACTTCGAAGCATTATTACATACATAGTCTCCCAACTTGAATCTCTTTTTGTAATTTGTCTGATGCTTTAGACTCATTTTGATGGCACATGAACACCCATTATACACATTCCTGGAGCTGTCATTGCCCTGCTGTGTAACTTGGCTGAGAAACACACACTTCAAAATTTGTTTGTTTTAATTTTTTGGGTTTTTTTCTGCAAAAATGCAAAAGGGCATTGTCTGAGAATAAGAGTCAAAAAAAGAGAGAAAGGGACAAGGGGGGCTGAAAATGAAAATAAAAGATGTGGGAATTTTCAGCTGCACAGAGACATAATATTTACCAAATTTAAGATGACATAATATTCGGCCTGCAGTGACAGAGACTAAGTTGTTTTGCTCTCAGCTCACAGTACTTTTAATTATGCTTGGATAAGGAGCAGACATCCTTTTTTATTCGCTACTCTGACCTCATTGTGAGAGTAAGTTGTGAACTCAGTCTGCTGGGCCTTGCAATTATATCATACTGTTGGCAAAAGGAAAGGTGCGACACTTCAACCTGAGAAAGCTGCAGGAGGGAAATACAAGGTCAGTGGGTAAGAGTCAAAAATCCTTCTTTTTTCTTTGGAATCATTTGTGGTTACATGTTTGTTATCACTGTTAAAAGAGCTTATGTTAAACAGAAAATGTGAAATATAAACTTTAGTGTTTCATTTCCTTTTACAAGAAAGGAAGAAAAAAACTAAAAGCAGATATGACATGGTGAAAGGGAAAGTCATCATACTAATGAAAGATTAAAAAAAGCCAAGAAATTCTCAGTCTTCAGACACAGCTTTTGTTGACCTGACTCGCTTTTAAAAAGTAAATTCTCATGAAAATGACCGGTTGTTTTACGTTTATTTATTTTGCATACACACAAGCTAAGAATCACAATCTGGTGCAGTAAAATAGAGACATATTCAAAGTCAAATTTCCAGGTATTCAGGTCAGGCCAAGAGAATCCCTCCTCCACATCCCAGTTCTGTCATCAGCTAAATTCATTTGATGACATGAACGTCCAAAATTACTTCATGCTGAAACAGAAACAGACCTGGAAAAGCAGGGATCGCTTCAGACATCATTAACTGAAGGACAGCAGCATATTTTCTTACAGTTAAGCACTGACAGTGATTGCCACTGACTTTCCTTTCAGAGTGTGTGAGGTCTGATTTGCATTTAATATTTCCGATGAGTCATTGCAGCATGTGTTACATCAACAGCACCTTCTGATGTTCACAGACAAGTTTGGTTGTGTAAATACATAAATACTGTTCACTACATCATGTGACCAATCCCCACTAATGCAGCAGCTTATGGAAAATAATAGCTCCAAAATGACAAGTCAATTATTCACTTGGTTGAAATATAGAGATTTGACAAGAGATCTGTAATTTTTCTGACAGCTTTTACAAAAGAAAAATCCAATTTATTCTTTGATTTGCTTCTTTTCTTTGATCAAAGATAAGAAAATGATGATCTTGACATAACAAAATAAATAAGGTCATTAGAAAGGAGACTGAAACTATAGATCAGGCACTGTTGCTTGTTCCGGCAGCAATATTAAATTCAATTCATGCTTGATTTCTTAGTCAAAAGATCCAGCATCTGAACCCTATTATCAGGACACAATAAAACTTTTGTCACACATCTGTGTATTACTTCAACAGACAAGAGGAAACAACCAAACATTTCAGAAGATAAGTTAGTTTTAATCAATCTTCAGCTGAGTGAAATGTGTGCTATGCATGACAGAAAACAAAGGCCAGTGGTAAAATACTTCTCCCATACTCTCGTGTGAGTATCCCCGATTGTGTCTAGACAATCTCTGATGCAGCGTCGAACTACCAACTTCCCACTACTTTTACAACATTTACTGTGAACTAAAAGACAATGTTCATGCCACAGACATTTGTAATAGCAATGTTATTACACTGGTGGTAATTGGCTGGTGCCTGAGAAGCTCAGAGCCAATGCAAATGAGAGAAAACACATATCACTGGAAAACAGAGGAATCCTAAAGACAGTATGTCATGATATGCAGAGCAGTGATTAATTCACCAATACCCTTCAGTCACTGGTAGATATTGATAAGTTTTCATTCAGTTCTGCCTACATAACATACAAGCCAGTATTTAATGTAATCTCATGTAAAATGAGAACCCCAACCTTCTTTCTCAAGCAAAAAGAAATATACTATTTCCTTGTGACTGGATAAGAGATGTCATCACATCACATATTACTAAGGTACAATCAGTAGAAGGCTGTTAACTCTTAGATGTTTGTTCTTCCTCTAAAGTTCACTGTTTTCATTGTTTTTGATGTGTTGAGTGAGAGCAGTTTGTTTCATCGTTTTGGCAATACTGAGCCAAATAACAGCGAAGTCATCTCAGTCCTTCAATTATTTTGAGAGTTGGGATTTAAAAAGTCACTGATGTCTGGGAATGATAGCAGACCCTTATAGTTCATCTCTTTGAAGGATCAGAAGCTGTGATGTAATGTTAAGCAATGGCATCTGTTTTTAGGCACCTCTTTCCTCAGAGCAAAACTTTAAATTTATTAATTTAATCTTGATGAAATCCAAAATGTTAGAAACTTTCATTTTCTACTTTGGTAAATATTCTTCTATCTGAAGCTTCAAACTTCTCATATTCAAAGCTTGCATCAGCTCTCTGCTCCTTCTTTTTGCAAGTGCATACATATGTAAACAGTTTGGTGCACGTGTGGCAAAACGGCAATGTATGTAATATGGTATAAAACTGGTCAGGATCCAGAAGTTCCAGGACTTCATATACAACTAACACCACAGTATACTTCACTGATACTGAGCTCATGTGACAGTGTTTTCCAGACCTTGGGCATTTAAAGCTCATTAAATCACCTCAAGTGCTTTTACTGAATGCCAAGTTGCTCAAATTTTCTATTACTTCATTATTACGCTCCACTTCTCCAGCAGATACAAATACATCATCGGAAAATATGTGCCATTGGAAGTCAGTGCCAGGAGCGCCTTTCCTTGATAATCAAACCGAAAAGTCAGCAGGGATATCTTACATTTGACAAGTTTATTGTTTTGGAAGCGATTTCTTTCTGTTAATCTTCAGACATGGTCGCCCTCTTGTTGATTTCAAAGATATGAATCCATTCGTATCTGTAAGAGTAGTAAAATAAATCTAATATAATTTTAATCCTCCAAAGCACAGTAAAAACAAGTCCTATGATCAGCTAAAAAAAATGTATAACAAGTATGTATAATGAGAAGTACAAGTACCCTTTCCCAGTTTTTTGCATCATTTTTCCTGCACAAAGAGCAGCACCTCAAGTCTACTTTTAATATTATAATGAAATTAGCTGCTAAGTAAACCATACTGACTTTATCTTTAAATTGGGCGACACACTGAATGAACGACTTCCATACTGTCCAGCTTTTTCAGCTGTGCTGTAAAACAGAAAAGTAAAATTAGTCACTCCTTCCCACAATGATAAGTCTACACATTGATTTTTTTTAGAAGCAGTATACACATTATAATTTGTTATGCAGCAAAAATACATCAAATTTCTGGATAAAAATACAAATCAATACAGTTCAATCCAATTTCCCATTAAAGAGCAAAGTCTGATTGTAAAGTCTGTTACATACTTGATTGGACAAGACTTTGAAATTGAGGATAAAACTTTGGGCAATTAGATGGAAATCACATCAAAAGCTGTGCATATCATAAAGACATATAAAGTTGTCATAGGTAGATTGTAAACACACCATAAAAGTAGGTATAACTAGCAGTTGTTTAACATAAAGCAGACATGCCTCGGTTTGGAAACGTGTCATAGAAACTGTTTGGTTCGTTATGTCTTTCTCTCAGCTCATTTCTGGACCTGAGAAAATCTGACTATCTGATTTATTCTTCTTTACGTGTTGTGTTAGATGAAGGAGGACTATCCAGCTGGAATTTAATCTCCACACGTCTTTGGGTTTTTTCTCAGCTGCTGTGAACCTTCAAGGCCAGTCCGACTTGGCAAACACAGTCTAATTGCAAATAATTATTAGCGTTTGTTTTAACCGGCTGGACGGCCATACAGGCGGAAAAGTACAACTGAGACACTGCTGGGTAAGTTAGCTGCCAAAAAGCTGACCAAATTGTCTTATTCGTAACAGGTTGCGTTGAACACGTCAAATGCAGCTGAACCTAAAATAACAAAATGTGAAGAACTGTTTGGAAGACGTTTTCGATATTCCTCTCTCTTATCAGACTGTCTCAATTTCCAGGTGTCTTTTACGCTCACTCCAACACTGTCTCACTTTTTGAGGTTTAAATGCTGCATCTTGTTCCAGATACTGAGGAAAACAGAGGGAGAGCACCACAGCATGCACAAAAAGAAAAGTCGGAATTTACAGGTGCGAGTTTGAGAAAATATATAATCAGTCTGGCTTTCATGCTCATAAATGATGTTACTACATATCATATGACAGCCAATGGAAAACACTATAGGGACAAGATTTATACATACACAGAAGAATACTGACAGCTGTGGAGTAAACAATAACACAAACACATCTGTGTGTGCAGGAAACGGCTTTCCATAGAACTAGGACAAAGAATGTATGCACAGAAATGCACAGGCAAACTTCCATTGACTTGAGCTGAAAAGAAGTTTGATGCATGATTTACTGCTGTTGAATCTCATAAATTCAAAACTAGGAAACTCAGGATTGGGACCATGCATTGCTCTCCTCCCCTTAGCCATGAGCAGTACACCACTAAATCCTGACTTTTGAAAAAGGAAAAAGACAAACATCGCATCTTGAAAAGCTATTTCACAGCACAGAGAACTCATACATGGAAAATTCAGAATGCTGTTTCCTCTTTAGCTATCCAAGGCAATATTTTATTCTATTTCTTATTAATCACTCTGCATTTAAAAAAAAAAAAAGAAAAGAAAAGAAAAAGAAAAAGGAAAAAAACATCCTCCACAGCAGAGCCAGGAGATGTTGTGAAAGAGCAAGACGAGCTGTTCTCAGACTGATTGGCTGCAGCTCTGGATGGAAAAGTCCCATCACAGCAGGAGCTGCCTGCACTGGTTGGCTGGCTGAGGGGGGACGACGGCCAGCAAACAGAAGCACAAGGGAAAGACAGGACACCTCAACATGTGATCTTTATAGACATTGTGGGTGTGATATCAGATTGACTAGACTCTTAGGATATGTTTTAATGCACTCATAAATACAGATTCAAGTGATGAACCTACATTAAAGATTACTTATCCATGTGGCAATCTCTCCTATAGCCAGTATTTACATCCCCGTGTCAACCAGCAGCAACAGCTTCTCTGATAAAAAAAAATAAATAAATAAAGCAGCAGAACCATCAAGGTTTGGGACAAACTTGTCAAAACTTCCAGTCTAACTCATCAATTTTATAACTGCTTTAGAATAATTTCTTTACAACATGTTTGGTCATATTATACAGGTATAAATAAAGTTGTTGTAGAAAACTAAACGTACAAGGAGTGAGATCAAACTGTATATATAAAAAAAAGTAAAACATATTTGGACATAAAGCTGAAATACAAAAGTTACATCAGTTAATGGAAACTTGTGAGCAGGTTGGGTGAAAGAGCATGTTATCCAGAAGACACCATAACAATAATGGGTGGGAAGAATTGTTGTTTATTATCTACCTGTCTGCTTGTTTGTCAGCAACGCCATATTAAAAACTACTGGGCAGATGCTTTGAGAATTTTATGTTAGAATGAGTCTTGGTCTAAGTGTGAATCCAATGAATTCTGGGGATTATATTGAAGGAATTGTGGACATAGGAATTTGTAAAAGGATACTTCACAATATGGGTGGAAATTAACTGCTTGTCTGTGGTCTTTATGAGCTTTTTTCTAGTGAACGTTTTCAACAAAGACATATCTTAAGACAATCTGGAAGGAAATGTGCTAATCAACAGAAATAATATATATTCCATTTGTTGATTTGACTCTGACCCTACAGACCATAATGTACTATTATGCATTATTATTTAATCCCATTCACGCACACAATGCTTCATCAGTTTTCATTCATTCATTCATTCATTTTCTGAACCGCTTAATCCAATTCAGGGTCGCGGGGAAGCTGGAGCCTATCCCAGCTGGCTTTGGGCGACAGGCAGGGTCCACCCTGGACAGCTCGCCAGTCCATCGCAGGCTTCCTCAGTTTTCATTTAGATAATTTAGATCTACTTTTGGGCAATAAAAAGTATCTAACTTGCCTGCACTTTGTAAAATGTGTCCAAACAAATATGAAGATGTCCATAATATTATGGTATACAGTGTTTTCATGTGTGTGTACATGTGTTGATTGTTACCCCTCCAGAGTACTGAAGCCTTTAATGGTGAGGCGGTTGGTAAATGACTGGGGCAGATGTGCGAGGATGAGGTCACTCACGTGCTTCCTTAAAGACTTTCACTTCACATGGATAGAGAGCAGCAGAGGGAGGATTGGAAGGATGGGGGGAGGAACAGTGAGAAACAGATAATCAAAGCATTGGGGGCAGCAGAGTGAGTTGTTGGTTTAAAAGACCCCGCTTTCAAGAGTTTGTTCAGGGTTATGGATGCAAGAAACACCTCTCAAATAGTTGCTGAATATTGGTTTTATAAGAAATGAGATTTCCTCAGTCTGTAAGGGGAAAAAAGACAATAGAAACAGCAGTAGTCTTAAAGAAAGGACAAGTTCAGATGGATATTTTAAAAGACTAAGCACCAATAACAAAGTGGCTGAGAGTAAAATTAGTTGGGACAATGAGAAGAATGCTTTCAGGGCCTTTTTTTTATTTTTTTTTATAACTTTTGACCCAACTACTGGTATGACTGCCAATATTGCATCTGTTTCTGAACACAGCAGCGACTATGGAAAATCCCCTGGCAGGAAGAATGTCCATCACACACAGACACACACATACATGAACGGAAACAAGGAAATTAACTCCATGGCTCTAGCTTCTCTGACAGACTTAAACCGTCACTAACTTTGACCTTTGCTTCCCAGATTTGCCTCCTTCGCGAAACTTAAATTCACCCAGACCTAATTTTCCAGCAGATTCTTTGTGGCCTCACGCCTTTTTCCTTCTCCAAAAGCAAGCAACTCTTTATGCCACATTTAAGGGCTGCAAATTGATCCACATTTTGTCTTATTTAGTCAGCATTTTAAACAGGAGTCACATTTGTCAACAATGACAGAAGAAGGACTGAAGAGCTTAAACGGGAAAAGTACATTTTTCATTCACTCTGGACAATTGGTTAAAAAAAGAAAAAAATCCATTCGACATTCGAAGGTTTGACCTGTCTTTTTTTCTGATGTTGTGACTGGTCATTCTTTCCATCCTGCTATTTTCCACATGGAGATGTGTTTGGACAGGCCAATGAAACATCACAGACAAGAATGATGAATGGATTTTGATGGAATCTTGAAAAAATATTGCAGACAATCGTCTCTTCTGTCTACTGTGATCTCATTACATATGACAAATGAAGTCTGCAAGGACCAGTTTGCTTTGATTATTGAATCCCACGGTATATCAGGGCTTTAGATATTTAATTGAAGCTTCAAAGTTTTGGGTATTGTTGTCAAAACCACTGGATGTCAAACTTAACTGGATCTTATGTTTTACCAATTGCCACTCTCCTGATTATGTCATTTGTTCTTTCTTTCTATCTCCTATAGATGAATGAAGTCGATATGACATGCATATGCGACAAAGCAAAGACATGCAACTGCAGCTTTTTGACTTATGGTCAGAATTATTAATTGGGACAACAATCAGTCGAGAGTTTGATTAAAATGTTGCTACTATAATACTGTGGCAACATAATCCAAAGAGCAAATGTTTGCTCAAAAGAATAATTGTTGATTATTTACCAGTAACAGCTTCATGTTATCAGTCTTGCAGAGATAAACCAATCAAGTAGAACCTAATGACCAACAACCTAACATTGTGTTGGTCTCCCTTTGGCGGCCAAAACACTGTTGACCCGTTGAGGCATGCACTCCACGAGATTCCTGCAGGTGTGCAGTGATGTAATGCACCAAGGCATTAGCAGCAGATTCTGAGGTCCTGCAAGCTGTGTGGCGATGTCTCCATGGATGTTTTTGGACCAGCGCATCCCACAAGTGCTTGATTGGACTAAGATCTGGGGAATTTGGAGGTCAAGTCAACATCTCTTTAAATCATTCCTGAGACATTTTTGCTTTGTGAAAGAACCCACAGCTATCAGGAAATATTGTTTTCATGAAAGGGTGTACGTGGTCTGCAGCAACGCTATGTGGTTTATGTAAAAAAGAAACATCCATGTAGACTCATTGTTTCCTCACACATTTGGCCCAGACTTGCTTTGGTTTTATATCCTTTCTCTCGTTGAAATTCTATTTTTCTTAATCTTTTTTCTTTCACTTTGCTTATAAAATGCTTTTTAATAGAACAGCAGTATGTTCTTCAGCAATTTGAGCTTCTCTGTCAATTGGACTACGCTTGGCCAGAATTCAGTCCCCACACATATCAGCAAGCCTTGGCTACCCATGTCTTTGTCACCAGTTCACTTCTGTTCCTGCATTGGACCATTTTTAATAGAAACAGACAATTTCAGAAAGAAAACATCCCACGAGAGCTGCAGTCATCTGGAAATGACAATTTTAACTCTAATCAAAATCACTAAAACCCTGCTTTGAGTCTATCAGTTCTATAATCAGTGTTATTCACTTGATCTGGTGGTACAGGTGATCTTTACACATGCCAGGATGCACCAATACAAGCACGAAGCGTACCAAAATGAAAGGGAGAAACTCAGCTAAAAGACCAAATATTGCAAACAAAATTAAACAATTCAGAACCAAAGCAGTTGTCTGGGAATGTAACAAAAACATGAACAAGAACTCTGTGAGCAAGCAGACGACGTGTAGCAAAGAAAAGAATTGCCAATTCATAAATCATGTTTTACTTTTACTGTTTTGTGGTCAAAGGTTTCATTACTTCTAAAAAAAAAAAGGTGCTAATTTGTTCTCATGGTTGCCTTTGTTTGAAATGAATCATTAAAGTCCTGATAGTTAACAAAGTTGAAGGGGAGTTTATAATAAAGTCTGAAGGGTTCACCTGTCTCTGGATCCTCATGATGTTTCTAAATTGCAATTGGGATCTAGAGCTCAATCCTGTTACCTGATAACTGATGGAGATAGACATTTTTAGCATCAGCTGATGGGCTCCTGAGATATTTACCTGTGTAAATCCTTAATTAAAATATATGTAAAACAGATCAGGTTTTTGCTGAAAATGAATGTGGTTTTATCTTAGGAGATAAGCATTGAAGTTTCTGCTGTGTTTCAAGTGAAATTACTCTGACATACATCTCTGGCACATAACTAGATTCTGCCACTTCTGTTGTAAATACAGAGAAAGAAAAAAGCAAGACTTGCATCTGCATCTCTCCTACTTTAGAACGGAGCCACTGAAGTTGTGGCTGGTTGTGCTGCACCCTGCTAGACAATTTGTATGTAATATATGCCTGTTATCACTGGAATGACACGAAAACTTACCGCCAGATATATTTTGTTCTGCAGAGAAATGCTGTTCCAAACGCACAAACACGTGATGCTGAGCAGAACATTTTTCATTATCTGAAGTTGTTTTGTTGACTTGGCATCAGTATTCTCTAAAGCATGGCAGGATGACATCACAAACAGCATATTTCATTTGACATGGGCAATTGCTCACAATTGTACTGCAACGATTTAGTGGTAACTGGTGAGAAAACACTTTAACATTGTACTGATTCCAAACATTTTCGTTCATTTCATCATTAACATAAGAGATGGGAAAACAGGGCTTGTGTGTTTTTATAGTAAAATCTGTTACAGCTTGTTTCCATGGAGCTTTCTCTGTTACATTAAGTTATAGCTACTTCATGTGTAAAAACTTACAGAAAAGAACTTGAGAGAAAAGCTTAAAAAACACTTTCAGTGCCACATAGAAGCCCAGTAAACGCCATGAAAAAGGGACATTTTTAATGTACGTTTTGATGCAAACAGAAGCAGTGTAACAATCAACAAATACGGAAACATCGTTATCAAAATTACAAACTTCTTGAGCAGTAATTTTGTTTTCAGCCAAAAAATGAAATGTTATGTGCTATTCTCAATGCTTTTCCACATGTTTCATGAAGGAAACAGAATAAAGACAAAGAAGCAGATGAGAAAACAGGCCTGCTTGGTTACATTTCCAGTTAGGAGACGTGGTGAGCTCACTTCTTTTTTCTCCTCTATACTCATCTGTCGAAGCTCCTGTTTTTCAGCCAGTCTGTTATAAGGAGACTTTGCTTAATTCTATCTCCTGGGACTAAAACTGTGTGCAGCAGCTGTCAACACAGCCAGCTTTCAGTGGTGCATTTCTAAAGGTTAAGAAGGGGAAAATGCAGACATAGTTCAGCGTATTCAAACTGCTAATAGAACTAATCTTATTCTGCCTTGATACATGAATAAACAAGTTTTTTGGTTTTTTTTATCCAGATAAACCCAACCAAATTCAAAAGTACGTGGTTAATCAGAAAAGTTAAATTTATACGTCTTTCATACCACACTAATCTGCTTTTCTTTGCCGTTTCACATTATAGATTCAATATTTAATGTGAATATGTTAAAAGAAAATAAATTCACATATTTATATGGCATCATAAATGTCTCCCTGTGGAAAAAAACAAATAGAAAAAATAATGTCACTTAAATATGTATCCAGTAGGTTTCCAAGTCAACTAAAACACTATTTGCAGATTTAGCAGCAACTCTTTCTGTATATCTGATCATTTTAATACAAACCCTTCTTTTCTGGATGTCTTCCTTTGTGGTCTATTACAGAAAATATTCTCTGATGGACCACTTAGCCCACCCAGGGAGCTGAATTGTAGAAGTTGAGCCACTTCTTCTAAGTTAAAAGTGACAGCTCAGTCATTACTCCACACTATTAAGCCAACACTGAGTTATTGTTTTAGTACTAAAGAATCCATAAGAGGTCATTTTATAAGAGGTCAACACACAGATGGAGATGAAGGGCAAATTGTAGGAAATAAAATTAGTTTCCAGTAAATTTCATCAGTAATGTGAAATGACGTTTATGCGTCTACAAGATCTTTTGTAGTTGCTGTTTTAAGAGTCCACTTGGTGAGACATTCATCATTTTAAGTGTGATCACTTTGGACCAGGAACAGCTCCATGTCAGGAGGAGGTTGAGTCTGTTGCACATGAAGGCAGATTATAGTATTAAAATACGCCAGTCTTTGGGTATCATCCAGTTTCTCTTTGCTTCTATCTCCTCTCCTTCGACATCCTGAGCGGGCGGCCAAAAAGGATCTGCTTAATGCTGAGTCTAAGCAAAGCAGGAAAGAAGGCAGCCAGATTTTGACAGAAAACTTCTCCATTCTCAAGGGGAATACTGACTCAAAATCCAATGGGCTTAATTGCCAAGATGAATAACAGAAACAGAGGAAACAGCTTCAGATAAGTACGGAAAGACAAAATACATGCAAAGAAATCCTTTTCAAACAACTCTGAACAGGATATTTGGGTTATAAAGCTTCTCATTTTCAACTTTTCAGACAAAGTTCCTTAAGTATCACTGATTCATAAGCTTGTAAAGCCATCCATAAACTCATAAAATTATTCTTCACCTTATGGATACAAGACTTTTGGGTCTCCAGTTTGTATCCCTGTGTGAGCCACATTTTAGAGTGTTTTATTCTTCTTAATAGAAAAGAGAAAAGTCAGTTATTTCTATGTGAATCTGTTAAACCTGGATCAACCCAGCATAAACCCAAATGACCCCAGTCCTGCAGTAATTTATGACACTGCTGCATGAAGGATGTACATGAGCCTCTAGACTCATTGGAGCAAAGAGTGACTCTTACATAACTGCAAAGAATTTAACAGACACGGTCACACCCTCTTGCTAATACAATCTTTTCCTCTTTTCTTCACTGAGCAGGCTTTCTCGGATTATTTTCAGAAATTTACTGTGCACACCTTTACTTTATTCAAGTTTTTCATGGCGTGCTTCTTGTCTGCCAGGCCTTTTAAGCTGCTGTGATGAATCAATCATCCACAGGCTGAGGTATTAAAAGTCCTGCTGGGTCCCGGTATTCAGCACCTGGCGAAGCACGGCCTCTCCAAAAGCAGACTAAAACAGGTGCCCCGAACCTGGCTTTGTCACCATCTTTGCCAAGAACAGTGGATGACAAACCCTGGAAAGTTTTACCTTCGTAATGTTGTCACTTCCCTTTTCCAGTCCAAATGGGACAATGCAAGTTTGTGCAGGGCAAACAGCTCAGGGAGCTCACATGAAGGAACAAGCATGGCAGCTTTAGAGGGCAGACGCCAGAAAACTGAAAGGAAGTTGTTACAGAACATCATCTTTACCAAAGAGACTTAGATCCCAGCAAAACATTGTTTCTGAGTGTTCTTGTTTTTTAAATCCTTTCATGAATTTATCTTCTTTTTTTAATCTCCTTGCCAATTAAGGAATTTTGCTCAAAAGTTTACAAAAAAAAAAAAGAAAAAAGAAAGCTGTCTCATTGTATGTTTTGGGGCCATACTGTCAACACTTATGCCATGAGGATGAAAATAAGCAAACAAAACAAAGTCAAGTGTCAGTTTCATTGAGCGCTTGTGTGTCCCCACAAACAAAAACCACACCAAGAGTAGAGACTGTGTTTCCCAATTAATGTGTCTGAAAAAGGCTCAACAAAAATTAGGAGAGTGATAAAAAAAAAATTTTTTTTTAAAAAAGACAGATTTTTAAAAGGGAAGAGATTTGCCCAGTATTTTCCACTCTTTTTTTTGAGAGGCTAAAGAAACTCCATCCTGTTCCATCTTTTTTTTTTTATGAGTTAAGTACAAGTGGGAAATACTTTCTGGCACACCCGAACTTTTACAGAGCAAAAGTAGGCCACATTTAGACAGGCCATCGTCTTATAAAAAATGAGAGACTACTGTTTTTAAAGGCTAACCGTGTCACATATGTGAAACGACTCAAGTTTGTTTCCTTATGTTAACTGTGTCTGGAGCTATTCTTTTATATCGTAGGGTCAGATTTAGCAGTCATCAATTTAACACAAAATATGCCAATATGTAACTGTACACTGATGCTTTTGCTTTTTAAATGGAAACATTTTCAAAGTCAGTGTTTATTTTTAATTGATAAGTAAATTTACCAATGATTCTAGAAAGGTTCATGTTAATTCAGGCTTCATATCAAGACCGTCTGAAAACCAGTTCACCTGTAAGTCATCACCAACAAAAGGAAAAGCTCTCAGAAATGTTCCGTTCCCATTTCTGCCAGTCCTAATCACTGGCAGAAGTAGGAGACTTTTGGCATAGGATGAAGCAGCTGGAAGCAGTTTGTTTTTATATAGTAAATTATGTTCCTCATCTTATGGTAAAGATAACCTCCTTTACAAAAACACCAAGATGTGTAGGTAGGTTAGTTAATAGACTCGACGGCGTTTATACTAGAAAGTGTAATTTCTCATGATGTTGATGCTTTAATACGCTTGTTTCAGTAGGAACTACTACAGAATGTCTTGTAAAACACTGCCCCCTTGTGGCAAAATAACAGCACTGAGTAAAGCGTCAACAATTAATGTTCCCCAGCAACAATTACAATCTTACCTGTTTGAATCAGCTGTACAATAAAGCCCGTATCATGCTCATTGTTTTTTTGTTTTAAATCTGTCCTGTTATTTCATGATAACAGAATGATGGTATTACTCCTATAGTGTGCTCAACAAATTTGCTTTACCAAGAGGGAGCTTGAGGGTCCCACGCAGTATCTTAGCTGTTCCTAGGACTGCGCTTTTCTGGACAGAAATGTCTGATGTTTCAGCAGGTATCTGTTGGAGCCACTTCCCCAGTGTGGGGGACACAGCTCCCAGTGCTCTGATCACTACGGGTACTACTGTTGCTTTTACCCTCCAGGCCTTCTCCAGTTCTTCCTTGAGGCCTTGGTACTTCTCCAGCTTCTAATGCTCTTTTTTCCCGATATTTCCATCATTGGGGATGGATACATCAATAACTATGGCTTTCCTCTGCTGCGTATCCATGTCCGGTTGGTTGGCCGCCATAATTTTATCTGTCTGGATCTGGAAGTCCCAGAGGATCTTAGCCCTCTCATTCTCCACCACTTTGGGGGGAGTTTCCCTCTGGGACTTAGGGGTCTCCAGTCTATATTATGCACAGATGCTCCTGTA
This sequence comes from Telmatherina bonti, assembly GCF_933228915.1. Classification (NCBI taxonomy): domain Eukaryota; kingdom Metazoa; phylum Chordata; class Actinopteri; order Atheriniformes; family Telmatherinidae; genus Telmatherina; species Telmatherina bonti. Next base: position 19,251,852 of record NC_136614.1, on the reverse strand, counting down.
CACTATGCTGGCTACTTGGTTATGACGCTCATTGTATTCTTTGCCTGCCAGTATCTTGCACCCTGCAGGGAGGTGTTGGATTGTTTCAGGGGCTCCTTTGCATAGTCTGTACCTGGGATCCTGCCCGGTATGGTAGATCTGGGCCTCGATCGCTCTGGTGCTCAGGGCCTGCTCCTGTGCTGCCATGATTAGTGCCTCTGTGCTGTCCTTCAGTCCAGTCCTCTCCAGCCATTGATAGGACTTGTTTATATCGGTCACTTCGGTGATCTGCCGGTGGTACATCCCATGCAGGGGCTTTTCCTCCCATGGTGGTTCTTCCATCTCGTGTTCCTCCAGTCTCCATTGTCTGAGACATTCAGTAAGTGTTTCATCCCTTGGTGCTTAGTGACTATATTATTAATATATATATATGTTTGTTTTTTTTTCGTCAAATCTTCACAAAACCATTGGATTGGACTGGAGGTACAACAGAGGGAAGAGGGTGAACACGAGAGAAAGGAAGAGGAAAAAGAAAAACTATTTGTAATCGCAACTGTAAAATCACACTCAAACAGAAACTGCTACACCTGTAAAGAAACAGTGTTCATTACATTTTGACATATGAATTGGTCAAGCTTTCAGAAAAAAAAAAAAAGTTCAGCCATGGCATCAAAACTGCTAACAGGTGAAGGGAGTTCAATTTCATCATTAGTAAATATTCTGATAGGGAAACCTTGGGTTCTGCCATTAAAGTAAAAGTTTTCTGAAAACATGGCATCCACTGAAACACTAACTCCCCAGTGGGTCACGATGAATCCTATCAAAGGACAAAAGCTGATCAGCAACAGCTTGAGCAACCTGTTGACGAGCTGAAGGCCTTAGCGAGGTCTGTTATCCTTAGACTGCAGTATGATTAGGCATCGCTAACCACTCCTGTATATTGCAAAAATGATAAAGTTTAAAAAAAAAAAAAAGTGACTTATGTCCAGGCAGCAGGACATGATGACAGGTTCTTCACCAACATCCCAACCAGTAAGAGATTTTGGCATCACAAGAAAAGGTCCACATAATATTTAGCAAGTGTGTTAATGCAGGAGTTTTTTTTTTTTTTTTTTAATCTGTGTGTTTTATATATATAGAACACATGAATATATAATTTGTAGTTTTTTGTTATCCTGGTGAATGTTTTAACAGGTTTAAAAACCAACTGTTAAAAGACACTGAATCAAGAAAACACGTATACCACTGAAACTCTACAATTTTATTAAATTGCATTGAGAAAAATGGACTGCATTGACATTGTCTGACTTTACCGTCATTCAAATCAGACCGACTCAGCTCACTGCACTCCTTTGGATAACAAAAGCCAGCTTTCATATAAAAGTTGGCCAATCTTTGTGCGCTTTGACAGAAGTCCGATGGTTGGGAGGGGACCAGACATAAAATGTACTTGCAAATAACTGGTGTTAGTGTCAACTTGGACAGTAATAGCTTCCATAAAGAGAATATAATCTGCATCAAAAGGGAAAGGTTTTTGAAGAAAGTTTCATTTGTTCGGTTGCCACTGATCATCTGAAGATGTGAGTTTTAAAGTAAATGTAACCAAGATTTATTTGCAACCACTATTTAGCCAGGTCGTGATGAAAGGTGCCGTTTGCTTATCAGCTTCTATTTTTTGGCAGTCTGAAGACGTTCGCTCACATTCTCCCAGTTGACTACATTCCAGATGGCTTTCACATAGTCGGGCCGCACATTTCTGTACTGAAGATAGTAAGCATGCTCCCATACATCAATTCCAAGCAGAGGAATGAGACCTAAATGACAGAAACATATTGTCAAAACAGTTTATGGAATAAGCCACATTAACAGTTCAAAGCAGTTTTAACCTGACCTGTGGTTCCTTGCAGGGGATCCTGGTTAGCACAAGCAGCAATGCGAAGTCTTCCACTCTCTTTGTCATAGCCCAGCCATCCCCAGCCTGAGCCCTGCACTGCCACTGTAGCAGCAGACATCTTCTCCTTCATCTTCTGGAAGGAGCCAAAGTCCCGATTGATGGCCTCCATTAGCTCGCCTATCAGTTGTCAAGCAGAAGAGTGCTCCATCAGTGAAATAGTAGCCATCAAAAGAAATTTAATCAGTAAATAAGCTCAGCAAGCTCAATGATTAATATTTCCATTATTATTATTGATTTTAGGTAATCAATACAATTACTAATGCTTTTTCCATGTTTTAGCATACGGCTACTATAGACCGATACTATAAAGAGACAGGCAGATTAAAAAGCAAAAACAAAACATTAAACCAACCAAAAAAAGGGCATGTAAACCCCAAGATTCCAGTTTCCAAGGAGTTACACAATCCCAGCAGACATCAGGTCTCTGCTACTTCTACTTTAGTTCCCATCTTCATGATACAGCTCTACTCAATATTAGGCAACAGTTAGGCTTAGATGTATACAACTGAAGAAAAAACAAGACTGTCCATAGTTTGTGAATATGCTTTACCTTGTGGCTCACCACCTCCATTGGGAGAAAGGTTTGTCCAGAAAATAGTGTGGTTAATGTGGCCTCCCCCATTAAACTTCAGGGCAGCCTGGAGGGCAACCTGTGCAGTCACATCACCTGAAATACATTTGAGAAACATTTGGGATGATTTGTTTAGAGCAACATTTATAAAAAATCATCCATCTCCTTGATCCAGCATAAATGATCAGAGACTACTTGTCACTAATCCCAACTGAAAAGTAGTCTGGCTTTATGTTTGCACCTTTTGCAAGTGCCTCCTTATATTTTTCTTCTGTAACATTGAGGTTGTTGACATATGTGGCATGATGCTTGCTGTGATGCAGTTGCATTATCTCTGCATTGATGTGAGGCTCCAGGGCACCATAGTCATATGTCAGGTCAGGGAGAGTGTGCTTCAGCCTTGATGCAGCTATCTGATTTATTGTTTGGCTGAGGCTGGACGCACACCTGGAAAGTAGTAAAGACAAATAACTGTTAGATAAATACATTAGAAGCTATGCACCTGAACAAAGACAGCAAAAAAATTATCATTTGACAGTTAAATCTGGGGTTAGCTCCCAGTGTGAAAGTAGATATATCAATTTCAGTTACGCATATTTATTCACATTGAGTAAGTGGCTTGAAGTGACCTCAACTCTTCATGTTGATTCAGGATTTACATGGCTAAATACACAGTGTAGACAGACATTAGCTCAATGGATCCCTGGCATCAGCGTAGTGTTTGTGTGAAGGTGAAATACAAACTGCATTTGTAAGGTAACTTTGGTAAGTACGCTGACATGTGCTTTTAAAATAACTGAAGTGCGCCACAAGCTAACATATTGCTAAACTAAGTTAGCATGTTTGCTAGCTGGCTGTTAGCTATCAATAAACAACTGATTCAAGTTCATTTTCAGCTGCTACCAGCATGGGTCTGCTCTCCTCAATGTTCATGCACTCAAAACAGATGAAATTCTTTTGAATGATATGCTGACAGTCGACTTACCTGTGTATTTGCCCAACTCTGCAAAGCATGTTTCTAATAGTGCTCAGTGTATAGACAGAAGAGTGCACGCACACGCGTTGGTCAGTGACTGCCCTTGAAATGCACAATTTCAAGTTGACGGAGCGGACTGTACCATTATCAGAAGATGGGGGGGGGGCTCTTAAAGATGTGCACAACTCAGCGACTGATATGAAAAATAATGGCAAGTTCTGAAATCGCTACTTACTCCAGGTTTCGCAAAACAATTCATCGATCAATTATACACGCAACAAAAACATCTTAATTGTGATGAGTAGGTGAATTTAACATCTCCCCAACCATTTTTCTTTTGTAACACCCCACCCTCACCCTGTTATTTGCTTTTTTTTGGGTCCGGGATATAAATAAAAAAAAATCTTTGATAGGCAGATGCGTGTTTTGATTAAGTAAATATCCCACTTATTCATTTTTTGTTGTTATATTTACGTTTTGGATTAAGCAAACATAAGAATATGTTTTGATGTAACAATTTAAAGTGGACACTATTCGTGTAAGTAAGCAGGATACTTAAAAACAAGTTAAAAAAAAAAAACAAACAAAAACAAAAACAAAAAAGATTAAAGTACGATTCGTAATTTCAAATATTTGAAGCATAGTCACGTTGTCTCTTCAGCACAGAGAAAACTACAACATAGATCGTCTATTTCAATACAATCGGTCATTCTGGTGTAACAAGCTAGGGTGAAGGCGCTGAGCTTTCTCTAGTGTCCATTTGACTGATAAATCAGTTTATAAATCTGCTAGTTAAATCTTTCTCTGCTTCCAAATAGTTTTTATTTTTGTATCAAATAAAGTAAACATCCAATAGTACATTGAAAATATTACAGTTTTCCCCCCACAATTTTAAATGTATCTCTGTACAGAATTTAATGGCAAACAAACAATAATAGCTCATAACCTAGGAGTATAGATTTCGTATTTGACATGGAAAAAGCAAAAAAATAAGATGACACAATTGACACTTTTTATATTTACAATTTCCTCCATTATTTGAGTTTTAGTTGCAATGTAGGATCCGAAAATGGTTTTGGAGTGAGAAGTCTTCCCTCAATTTACGATATGTGGTATTACTCCGCAGCAGCTCAGCCAGAGCCATTCTGTTCTGCCCTCGACAAGGAAGATGTTCGCGTCTACATTCAGGCAGCACGGGAACTTGTAACTCTATTACCTATTTTAACGTATTCGCCGTATTTCGTCCCACGGAGGATTTGTGAAACAGAAAGATTCACGAATCATCGAAAGAAAAGGGCCTGGTGGGTATTTTGATGCAATTTGGCCTTGTAATGTGCGGCTAGGAGTCCGCTAGTTTCAGGAAAGGAGCGCAGGGAGGGAGTCATTTCCTTCGCCGCCATTTTGTGATAACAAGGAACCGATACAAGGCCAAGAATTACACGCTGCTTGTTTGAACATAAAAAAATGCATATTAACACTCTGAAATTCCTATATTGTAGTCTTTGTCAAGTACGCTGAGCGTTTTCAGCATTAGAGCTTCAACCTTGGGTAGCTTTTTTCCCCTTTTTTCCTTTGGCGCTGGTCGCTGTCCGCCGCAGGCTGCAACACCGGCCAACATGATGGTTGGCAGCGCTTTTTAACCGGTTTTTACCTTTGTATTTGGTCGACCATTTAATTTTATCAGCCGTATTACATCCTTGCTTATGTTTTTTTTCTTCCACAAACTGCATCATGTGTAGCAACAGTTTAGCGTTTCTGTCAGAAGGCCTATTTTACTGCATGCGGACACAGATGAAAAGATGATGCAGTGGATTTAGCAAACAATATAAAGTTATGATTGATGATTATTTGTGTTTTTTATGTTATAGAGTTCAAAATGACCAACGAGGAACCTCTACCTAAGAAGGTTAGTCTCGGTTTAAGATTATATATTTTAATGATCATGTTTTATCAGCCTCTGAATGTATTGAAATAGCATCAGGTTTCTCCATCTGACCAAAGCTGGGTTTTTTTGTTTTTCACAGGTTCGCCTCAGTGAATCTGACATGAAGACTTTGACCAGAGAAGAGTTGTGTACAAGGTAGATACTTGCTCTGTTCTGCTGATTAGTGGTTGTTTGATGTTATCTATTTAAGATGCTGCTAAAACATACTTTGCTCTTCTCAGGTGGAAACAGCATGAAGCATATGTCCAGGTCCTGGAGGCAAAATATGCAGAGCTGTGTTGTAAGTACACTCTGTTACATACATCCATGCAACTTTACATGGATTGATTCTTCTCTTGTAAATCTAAGATTAGAATGAGTGCTGTAATTAGCTCATATTATGAGTGTGCTTGCTGTTTGGGAAACTAATAGTGTTACTTTGCATTCTTAGCCAATGATGTACCAGGGCTGAAGGAATCAGAGGAAAAACTTAAACAGCAGCAGCAGGAGTCTGCACGCCGGGAGAACATCTTGGTTATGCGGCTTGCCACCAAGGAGCAGGAGATGCAGGAGTGCACGGTATGTATCCATCCCTGTTTTTAGATGATGAGTGGAAATTCAGTTGTCATGCTTCATAAATTGTTTTAATGCTTTGAAACATAACCGTTGTTTACTGATGCTCTTTCATGAATAATAACTGAGCTGTTAATGTGTCACACCTTTTCAGTTCATTACTTCATGGAAGTCCTGCTTCACTTTTTATTTCTTTGGTTAAATGGTTTGCAGGATGATTTTATATTGACTTCTGTTAGGTGAATTAATGTAATTTTTATGTCATTAGCATCAGATTTTAAATAATGATAGTAAAATTAGCAAGGGCTGTTGTGGTAGCCTAGTCATTTCATCAGGTTTATCCATTTTTGTTACATCTCCTACCATAAAGGCTGTTTGAAAAATCTTTTGTATACTTTCAAAGGGTGTTTTTTGGTTAATATACATAATTGATATTCTTTTTTGTTGTTTTAAAAAAACTACAGTAATGGATCAGCTTGTTCCCATTCAAGTGAGCACTACAGTTGATGGTTACAACTGGGAAACCTGCTTGTTTAAATTCAGAAACCATAGAGTAATCCAGTTACATGACCTAAATAATACAAAATGGCAAAAATGGAAGACATGTGTTGCTTTACTTTTCTGCTGTTGGAATGAGTAGCACCATACATTAGAGCCATTTGGAGTCATTAGATACATTTGCATGGTCAAATATCCTATTGCGATTTCAGTTGACTTATTTACATGAACACTAGATAAAGTAATCCAATGAGTTGTATTTGCATGATGGACAGGTTTAATTAAATCAAAATACTTTTTTGACATTTGCAGTGCCTGCTGGTTCAGAAGGTTATTTATTATTATTATTACTATTAACTTTTTCACCATCTAGTTGCTCGACAATTCTTGAGTCTTTCCGTTTCTAACAAGAATGTTGTATCCGCTACAGTCCTGTTATGGCCTTTACTTTTCCAGTGTTGCCTGAAAGTCGTTGTGTCACATAACTCCCCGGTGGTTCAAGCATGCACCGAAACAACAGCTACCACAGAAACTAATGGAATGAATATATCCATAGTTTTTTCAAGCTGATCCGATCGTGAAAATGTCGATCATCACCATCGATCGGTTTTAAAATTCTTTTCAACCAAGGCCGATGGGATCAACTTACATGTTTACATGACACATTTTTATCCTATTTGGACGTTGGATCAGATCAAGTGTTCAGGATCATGGAAAGTGGGCTAAGGGTGAATTGTATTACAGAGGACATCCTTTGCTCTTATCAGATTGACAGCTCACTGGATCAACTGGTGGCTTTGTGGCAGCAAATGCCATTCTCAGAGTATCAGAGCCCAACAACCACAGCCAGGTGGAGATTGGAGACATTTCAAACTGAACGTCCAGCATTTAATTATTTTAAACTCAGAACTGTAAGGAACCGGGCAGTCAAAAAGCTGGTTTAACACCTTTAAGACTTTAACCTCTGTAAATGTGTTCTGGTGAATTCTATGTTGGTCAAGGTCAATATAAGTTTGCTAATGACAGGTGAGTTATTTGCTTGGAGTGTTTCTAAGAATAAGTATGCCCTGAATGATCTGATTTTTAGATTTATGCACTGCTCGCAACTGTCTTGCATAACTTTAAAAAAAAAAAAAAAAAAAAAAAAAAAAAATTTTTTTTTTAGAAATTGCTTGATCTTTGAAGAAAAAAATAAAAGATTTGAGGACTTTTGAGGAATCCATAAACTCATTAATGAATTTTTGGCAAAAAGGCCTCAAGAATTACAGTGAGACTGATAATTATTCTAATTCTCATTTGTTTCCTGACACTTACACCTGTTTGTTATATTCTACAGACTCAGATTCAATACCTCAAGCAAGTCCAGCAGCCGAGCGTGGCCCAACTCCGGTCATCCATGGTGGACCCAGCCATCAACTTGTTTTTCCTCAAAATGAAGGCAGAACTGGAACAGACTAAAGACAAACTGGAGCAGGCCCAAAATGAACTGAGTGCCTGGAAATTTACACCTGATAGGTAAAGACAATCAAAATAACCCCCCCCCCCCTTCAAAAAAAAAGTCAAGACTTCCTCACGCCCCCCACCCTCACTCTCACTGCAGGCATGCAGGAACAATGGTGGGGGGGAAGGCTGACAAATGCTGTACTCACCACGAGACTCAGACTTTACAGAAAGCCAGTCACAGCAAAACAAAACTGCTTTTGTACTCTTGTACTGTGCCAGCTACATATCACATAACCTAAAGAGAAAAGACAGTATGGTCAGGTGACATTGTGTTTCAGCTCTCTCTCCCCTCGTATTCCCTCACCGTCCAAGGGCCTGAAGGAGTCCGGACTGTTCTGAAGAGGTGGTCACTCACTTCCCGTCATGGATATGCCCTTCTCACACCCCCCCACCCAGCTCAAACCAGACAGTTGACATATTACATACGGGGTTATGGGGGGGGGGGGGGTCGTGTCAGGCAGGGAGCATCCCTAGCCTAAAGCAGCTATTGAACATGTTAAAGACAATTCCCATACTTGCTTTAAAAAGACATTTAACTGTGGATCACACCACACAAAAACCTGCTAGTCTTTCTGAGAAATGTAAAGACTTTCTGGACAGTCTAGAATACAATCCATTAACATGAAGGAAGTTTATAGGATTTAAAGTAAGACTTTGGGGGAAGAGCCACTAAAATGACATTCAAACTGAGTGGAGCCAGATCCTCGGTCCACAAAAGGACGATGGTTCAGGCATGAGGGTCCATTTGCCTGTGTCTCTGAGCATGGGCCTACACACGGTAGAGTGTATTTACATGTTTTATTTTGTGAATTGTTTCTTTATATTGACGTTTTAATTTGATCTCTCTTGTTTCTCTACAACCAACACTTACAGCAGTGTGTGTGAACCAAGAAGCATGATTGGCTTTCCTTATTTACTCAAGTGTAAAACTTTGCACAGCTTCTAGTGATGAATTCAACTTCATTTAATTTCCTCAACACTGAAACACACTGCTGTAAATGAACTGATGCTTATCAAACTGTGAATGCAAATGTCCTTAACAAGTCATGTTATGAGTTGATGAGGATGTATAAACTGTATTATTTGTATTTCTGTGTTGACCAAACAATCTCTCCTACAGCGTAGTCTTTCCCACTAATGTGGCACAGTCATTTAGCCACTGTTTATGCAAACATCTGTTTATTCAGCATCTAAACTCATAATCAAATTCGAAATGATGAGATCCAAAGTGGTAGAGTATTTATAAGACCTGAAGGAAAAGTGATGCAATGGCGAGAGGAACTTTTAATAGGATAATGCAGTAAATGCAATTAATTACTTAACATAGTACATTCACAATTTAATGCAAATAACTGATAAATTCTTGACAATGACTACTATGGGTTTCATTGGGTCTCGTTACAGCTATATTGTTTCATATATAAATGTCCTCTGAACAGGTGACTTCGGGAGGCTTTTGTGAAGAAAACGCATGGCAGTTACATGTGGTTTAAATATTGTCATTTTTGTGGATTTTTAGCTTTTTGATTGGGGCATTTAATTGCCAAAATAACAGCTAATGTTAACTTACAGATGTGCCAGATTGTTGCACTATGTCTTGACTTGCAAAGCAGCATCTGTAGCTGTTTACTCTAGAAACATTTGTTCTTTATGTATTTCATATGAGAACTGCAGAAACTCTCTGCCTGGCTCACCCAACACACATTTACTTTGCAGATTAGATTGAACGCTCTTTTTGTTTCAACAGAATAATATTTTGCTCTGTGATGTTTTTGACTTTGCTTTTTCTTCATGAGTAGTTTCAGTGGAAATTTTAGTAGCAACAGAACTCCTGCTGTGTTTTCTACTTTGTTTACTTGCTTAACACAGTGAATTAAGTTTGAGTGAGAAACTGGTTACATTACTTCCCTAGAAATGTGCATTGAGTGTGTACAAGTTTCAGTCCAAGTGAGAAAAATTGGGTTTTAATTTGTATTTATAGTTTAACTTAATGCGCATAAAGGAAAATATCTTTTTGTACTGAAGACTATTTACAAGAGACTTGCGTGTTTGTACAGGACAAGTCTGTGAGAACGCTTCTGACCATTTTAACATTGGCTCCAATTCTCACATATTGAATAAAATTTGAGTATTTATTTGTCATTTAATAGCAAGCAGGTGGAAGAGTTTCTGTTGACCCTTGGGAAGAGGCTTGGGCAACGGGAACAGGTCAATAGTATCTCTCTGCCTGTTGTTTGTTTCCTGGTTCACTGTGTGATGTGAGACTTGTTTCCTTTACAGCCAAACAGGGAAGAAACTGATGGCCAAATGTCGAATGCTGATTCAGGAAAACCAGGAGCTTGGACGGCAGCTGTCCCAGGGACGCATTGCCCAGCTGGAAGCTGAGCTGGCCCTGCAGAAAAAGTACAGTGAAGAACTTAAGAGCAGTCAAGACGGTGAGAGCACGAGAAGCATTTACATTTGCACGCCATCTTTTGATATTGTTACATTTCAAACTAATTTTTAACGTGCAACTTTGTTCCTGAATTCTCTCCCCTAGAGCTGAATGACTTTATTATCCAGCTAGATGAGGAGGTGGAGGGGATGCAGAGCACCATCCTTGTCTTGCAGCAGCAGTTGAAAGAGTCCCGTCAACAACTCACTCAGTCTCAGGGAGCCTTGGCTGGAGCAGGACCCAGCAGGACTTCACCCACTGCTTCTAATTCATCTGCTGAACCATCCACTCAGCCAGAGCAGGCTGGTGCTGTCTCTGAACCGACGGGCAAAGACTACAGCCGGGTCTCCAATGGTCCAAGCAATGGTAACTCATCCCAGAGGAGCGAGACCACCACACCCAGCCTGTACCGGGAAGTCAGCAGCACCGAGGAAGATTTTCCCATGTCCCCAATGGCCTCCAGTCCCGGCGAAGCTGAGACAAAGCTCTCCAATCACTCTGAGGAGGCGCCGGGAAGTCAGACTACTTCTGGGAGGGTTGGAGGACCTGCAGGTTTCAGGAGCCAACTGAGTGCAGGGTATGAGAGCGTGGACTCTCCGACAGGAAGCGAGACATCACTGACTCAGCATTCGAATGATACAGACTCCACCACCGATCCTCATGAGGACAAGACTGCCCTGGTGACCAAGGGCGGCAGGACTACACGGCACACTCAGAACGGTCTGGACTCCAGCACAGGCGATGGCGCGGTTTTGTAATATACTTTGACATGTTCTGTCTTTTCCCTTTTTTTCCCTTTCTTTTTTTTGTTTTTTTGTTTATACAACATACCGTACATACAAACATGGCAAGAAATGCATAGTGTGTAACACAGCACTGCTGTCCAAGTTTTGTTGTCACTCTTGTCCCCTTGCCTATTGTGATGCCTTTGTCACATTTGTGTTACTTAAATGGGGATTTAACAGGAAAGGGTTAATGTTAGATTTGAATTGTGTGGATATATGATTTAAAACTAGTACCTTTCACTTTGATGCTTTTATTTTTTAGCACATCTGTGCTGTTTGAGCTCATCACACTTAAATCAGACATCTGGTATTGTAACTCATGGTTAAGTCAGTAAAATCACTGAATTATAGTTGCTTCACAATATTCAAGGTCCGTTTTAGATGTTGACCTGTGGGATTTTTTTGTTTTGGTTATGTTTTTGTTTTTTTTTTTTAGTACAATTTTTATTTTTCATTTAGAAAAAGTCTGTTCAAAAGATTCTGTTAAAATGTGAGTAGTTCATATGCAACATTGATATTATTCTGACTTCAGCCCTTTTCATGTACTGACCAAATACCAATAAAGAGTTTTAATACTATAAAGTAAAACCCATTATTAGAATCTATTTGTTACTTTGTTTGGAAACTTGTTCATTTGCACAAGCATAATCTATAAATGTGTTAATTTAATATCTCAGGAAAAACTCCAATTTATTTCTCAGAATAGGTTCTGTAATTTGTTGTGGATGGACAATGACTGCAGTCTCGTATAGGAAACATTCAACACTGTGCATGCATGAGATTAGAAATGCTTTATACAATATTAAATCCAAAAACTGCATGAATAAGGAGCCATTTTATGATGCACAATAAAATGGAAGTGATAGAAGATAGAATGAAAGTGTCGCATAGATTTTTCTATTGATACAATGTAGAAGATAAGCGGGTAAGTATTCATGTAACATGTTTAAAGTGAATTGATAAGCTTCTACTTGCACATTAATGTACATATATATGATTTAATAATGTTATGGATTTAATAATGGAACGTGTTAGTCGTCCTCCTGAACACACGGTGGCGCTACTGGTGTCACCGGGAACGCTTGCATAAAAACCATTCAAGTGTTCGCGCAGTGTCAACATTGCAGTGCAGTGTACGAGTGGACAGACAGGAACAGCAGCCAAAAGCGGGGACTCCAGCTACAACCTTTCATTTATCAAGATGAACACCGAACCTGTTGTCATCGTTTCTGCTGCACGGACCCCAATAGGTAAAAACCCAGACAAAAAATTTCATACTCATTCATAAAAAGGTTTTATTGTATACTTCTGCTAAAGTCTCACTTGTCCCTGCTCATATAAGATCAACCATTTAGAAAATGAATTACGCCACTTGTTACAATGTTGTTTTATGCTCCTACAGTAGAGGTACTCGATCAAAATATGAATTTGTCGTATTTTAATTAGGTTAAATGGTTGTACCCTTCATTTAAACACGCCGTGTTCGTGCGGAGCTGTGATTGGTTTGCGCTTGTATCCCGAAGTATTCTTTGGCCACTGATTGGCTAGTTGTCATAGTGCCACGGCGCACGAGATGGATTTGATTGGCTGCATACAACATGCCCTGTGTGAGGATAGCCTGATGGTGTGTTTAATCTAGGATATGAAATTAAATTCATTTTACACATACGCCACGTTCTGTCAGAAAAAGCCCTTAGACAAGTATCATGTTTTATTTTGAATGAAATGAAAGAAACTAGAAATGAATCACAGAATGGAAATTATAGATCATACAGAAATATAAATAAAATGTAATGTTTTTTGTTTGTTTTTTAACCTAAACGTGTATTGTAGTGTTTGTGATATGGTTCCCCCCTGGGTCTGAAATAAAGAAATAAAGTAAGGCATAAATAACATGTGTATCAATCAATCAAACATATGTAAAACATTATCATCAAATGCTAATTGAATATTAGATTAATTACTTGCCTCGGGAATGGCTATAAGAGTGTTAAAACAGTTTTAGGCCCAAAAAGATGACTTTATGCTTGACACATCTGCTTGACAATCTGAAACTAAATTAATAAATTGTAGGCATGTTTTTGTATGGGTGATTTTAATTGCAGCAGTTACATTGTAATGCATCATAATGTATGATACTTCTTGTAATAGTAACACTTTCTTCAGCACATAACTATCTGCAATAAAATAACCTTTTCAAAGAACACACTCAGAATTTGATACATCGAAGAAGCCGGTTATGACCCAAAAAGATCTCCTTATCATGTAAACCTAAACACAGTTTCAGAAAGCTGATAGTCAACTTTTTATCTCGTAATAACTTGACATTTTTACACAGGGTCCTTGAACGGTGCTCTTTCCACGGTGCCTCTGCATGACCTGTGTTCAGCAGTGATCAAGGATGTTCTGAAGCGGGCAGGGGTGAAGCCAGATGAGGTCTCTGAGGTTATAATGGGACATGTCCTGACTGCAGGTAAAAGCACAGAAAAATCTTATTGGTTCTTTAATAATCTGTGGCATTAATAGGTTGACTTTCACTTCTTGTGTTTCTCTTCTGACATTTTTTCACGTTTTCCTTTCAGGTCACGGGCAGAACCCAGCTCGACAGGCAAGTGTTGGGGCAGGTATTCCTTATCTTGTTCCTGCATGGAGCTGCCAGATGGTTTGCGGCTCTGGTCTTAAAGCTGTGTGTTTGGGAGCTCAGTCTATCCAGGTTGGAGAATCCACTGTAGTTGTGGCAGGTGGCATGGAGAGTATGAGCAGGGTGGGTACAACAAGGATTGCTAGGTGATGAATTTGAGAAAAGATCAAATGTAAGTCTTAATTTTTTTCTCTGTGTCAACTCAGGCTCCTCACACAGTGCAAATGAGAGCAGGAGTGAAGATGGGTGATGCCTCTCTACAAGACTCCATGGTGGCTGATGGCCTGACAGATGCCTTCCATGGGTACCATATGGGTGTGACCGGTCCGAATCTAAGTAATAGTTTAGCAACGGAGCCAATGATGTGCATTAGTGTTTCTGATATTTCTTGTGATTATTTTTTCTTAGCTGAAAACGTGGCGAAGCAGTGGGCAGTCAGTAGAGAGGAGCAGGACCGGTTAGCTGTTCAGTCTCAGAACAGAGCAGAGGCTGCACAGAAAGCAGGACATTTCGATCAGGAGATTGTACCAATCATGGTGCAATCAAGAAAAGGTGAGGATGGCTTTTGTTGTTTAGAAACTAGCTTGTCCCTCTGTAAGTCTGCTAAGTTTCTAGTGTTTCTCTGTCCTGCAGGTGCAATTGAGGTAAAGGCTGATGAATTTCCTCGACATGGCAGCAACATGGACAGCATGTCCAAACTCAGACCTTGCTTCATCAAGGATGGCAGCGGCTCAGTCACGGCTGGAAATGCTTCAGGTTTCATAGTTGCCTACATTCCACATGAACTATACCATCCACCAGAATCATGGTTTCTCAAGCCAGTTGTCTGCCAGCCACACTTGAATATGAAGAAAGTAAATAAAAAGTTTCTTTTATTTATGTTTTTTATAGGTATAAATGATGGAGCAGCAGCAACTGTCTTAATGAGCCAATCAGAAGCTGTGAGGCGCGGCGTAAGGCCCATGGCCAAAATCGTATCATGGGCTCAAGCTGGTCTTGACCCGTCAGTCATGGGAACTGGGCCAATACCAGCTATCAGGAAAGCAGTGAGTCAACAATAATAAATGAAACATGTCAAAATACTTTAAACATTGTCCCATTAATTTTCCAAGCATCTTGTCCTTCAGGTAGAAAAAGCTGGCTGGCAGCTGGACCAGGTTGATTTATTTGAAATCAATGAAGCCTTTGCTGCACAGTCAGTTGCTGTGGTCAAAGAACTTGGCCTAAAGGAAAACAAGGTAATTTCCTGTTTTTATATCAAAGGAGTTTAATGAATGCAAAAATGGAATAAACCACAGCAAGAGTCACTGTGACCATTAACATTAAAGGAAAATTTCTCCACTTAATTAGTTTGAACAGTAGTATGTTCTGCAGAAAAGAGTACAATAAAAGCTGTGAGATTTACTGAATTTTTAATCTGAAAATTTGATCTAATCAGTCTTTATAGTCACTTTGACTTATTGTTCTGGTCTCTTTTGTGTAGGTGAACGTGAACGGTGGTGCCATTGCTCTGGGTCACCCTATTGGCATGTCTGGCTGCAGAGTGCTGGTGACCTTGCTGCACGCACTCAACAGGACTGGAGGACGGAAAGGAGTGGCATCCCTCTGCATTGGCGGAGGAATGGGTGTTGCAATGTGTGTGGAGAGGCTTTAAAATGACTTAATGCTATTAGACAGATGCACTTTCATCTTTTGAAAACTAATAAGGGATTCTGAAATCTGATGTTTACTAATTAAATGTGCAAGATGTGGTTTACTTAGCTTAGTCTGGTCCCTGTAGTATTATGCTTTAATTTGACCAAAGATGACCAGTGTCACTGTGAAGTTTGTTTAAATTCCTCAGGTTTTATCTGTAGAATGAATGTGATTTGAAGCTGGGTCTTAAATGTCTGGTCAGGGATCAAGATTTAAGTCTTGTTTACTGGTGGCCAATAAATGGAGCGGTGGTTTAATTTTTAAATGGGTAATATAGGTGCTTCATTTAGCACAATGCTGCAGGCAGTAGTTGTGGGCTGAATTTTCATTAGAAACTAGCTGCTTTCAGGTCCTGATACAACTTGGGAAAGTGAAACACTAGAATAGAAAAGCTAGATGTGCAGAACAGAGAATGGAGGACTTGCTATCTTGCAATATTTTTTGGTTGTAAGTTATCTACAGCTCCTACTGAAACATTCCTGCATTGTCTAAAAGTAAACTTTCCTCACTAGTTGTGAAGACAGCCTTCAACCATATCTAAGTGCCGAAATGATTAGTACGCTTGCCTTCTCTTACCTAGTACTTCCTGTATACTGGCATGTTAATGTTACTGTAATCCAACTGTTTATCCTATTAAAAAGAGATGAGTCACAGCGTCAAGCTTTTTAAAAAAAAAAAAAAAATTACAACACTGAGCCAGTTTAACAAACCATTCATTTGCACCAATTGGAGCTTTATTATGTGACCAAAGAAAGAGAACACTTACAGTTCCTCTGGAGGCAGGAACCTCGGGAAACAGTGGGAAACAGTAAACAGGCAAAGTGTCGTGCCTATACTAGCGCAACAGCATGAAGAGCTCTTTATGTCATAAATACAGGCGGTGAAACTATCCCAGCCAGTCAGCCCTTCAGCCGTGCAAAGATCCAGATTCCACTGCATCCTTGTACGAGTGCCCGCCCTCTTTCTGCTCTGGGAACAGTTTGATGAGATCATCGATACGAAGGATGGTGATTGCAGCCTCAGTGGCAAACTTGAGGCTCTTTGTTTTAACCATGGTGGGTTCATACACTCCAGCCTGACGGTTGTCTCTAGGTTTGCCATTCACCAAATCCAGACCAATCCTACAGAACAAAAAGGTGTTAAAACAACTTGGTTGACCCAAAACCCAAAACAAACGGCTAAACAAAGCTAATTACAGTCTTAATTGCTCTTCAATATATAAATTTTGTTCAATCTCCTGGAAAGAATATTCAGATCAGGGATACTGTATTACAACCTCAATCTGAATTTCTTGTCATTTAACTGAACATAAAGATCTCAATCATAAACCAAAATCTATTTCCCGACCGGTGAAACTCACCATTTGAGATTCTTGCGTTCAGGGTTGACCTGAGCCTCATTATGAAAGGCCCGAAGTTTAGCCACCAGGTCAGTGGAGTCCTGCGCTGCATTCACAGCCAGTGTCTTGGGGATGACGAGAAGAGACCGAGCAAACTCTGCAATGGCCAGCTGCTCTCTGGAACCCTGAGTAAAGATAAACAGTAATGAGTCCAGTTTCTGCTTTAAAGATTTCTTATAAAAAGGTAAGATCAACAAGTGCAAGACTAACTTTTCTTTGCATAAACTCACCATGCTGGTAGCATAGTTCTCCAAGTAAATGGACAGAGCTGCCTCTACAGCGCCACCTCCAGGAACTACAGACTTTGACTCAAGCACCCTCTTTACCACGCAGAGCGCATCATGCAGCGAGCGCTCCATCTCATCACACATGAAGTCGTTGGCTCCGCGCAGGATGATGGAGGCTGATGTGCGTGCTTTAGTACTGGGTTAAAAAGTTGGAGAATTTATTAATGATGCACAGAGGAGCTTCAATAAAATGTGCACAAAAACTCACAAATGTTAATTATCCTGAAATGTAACTGGCAAAAAAACAACACGCAACTAGCAAAAAGCAAAACAAGAAAAACTTCCTTGAATGTGATGTTCTAAGAACTGATTTACATAAAATGTAACAGCAACACAAAAAAACATTAAAATAATTTCAGTTCTTACTTCTTTACAAGTATGAGTTCGTCATCACAGACCCGCTCCTGCACAACCTCGTCTGCCTGGCCGAGCATTGTGGCCTCAAATGATTCCTCTCCTTCCAGATTGGTGAGCGAGGGGCAGATGGTGGCTGTAAACGGGGAAAAAAAAAGGCAAAGGGTAAAACAGATATTCATCATTGAAACTTTATATAGAAACTTGACAATGACATTAAAACATGTCGCAAAAGGTCAAAACTCAAATATTTATCAGCACAAAATATGGAATGTCTTGTAATTACCTCCTGTTGCCTTGGCGATACGTTTTAGGTCCCTTTTTAAAACCCTTCTAACTGCCATGGCTCCAACATCCACAAAGTACTTCAGACACATGTCATCAATGCCACCAGTGGTCAGTATGACATTTGCTCCTGCTGTTAAAATCTTCTGTATCCTTTCCTTGGTGATATCAGACTCCCTGAACAAAAGCAAAATCTTTATTCATTCAATTTCTGTTCCAAATAGGCAGCACAGCAGATCAATAAGTTAAAATAATTGTTTAATCAGAGATGCGTTCTTCTCCTATGGTGTCCAGCTTCCAACAGTAGCCCTGCAGCTCAGAGAGAGAAGCTGCAGCCCTGACTGAAAGCTGATTATATTTTCTCCCACGCGTATCGCTGTGTCAACTATTGATTCAGAACCACAGCAAATAAAATGGGAAATTTCTTCTGGGGTGTGTTTATGTGAGGGAGCAGGACCACTCCATAACGCACCTTTGTCTGATCTGGTCGAGCTTCTCTGGGTCACTGATGATGACTTGGACACCCATCTTCATTTTGGTCTTCTGCAGGCTGAAGTCCAGACAAGCGATCTTGGCATTTACAATACGCTTCACCATTCCTGTGGACAAAAAAATACTGCAATGACCAGAAACGCTTAAAAAGGGAACTAAACTAATTGTATTACACTTTGAAGTAAAATTACAATAATGGAAAAAAAAAAGTTATTCTGGTGTTTGGCAGAAGGAGGGCCGCAGTGTACAAACTACTGCGACTAGTCTTCTTTCAGTCAGTTTCCTCTTTCCCACGCGTATCACTGCATACACCATCGAATACGACGTAGCAGCAAATTTAAATGGGAGTTTTTCCAACAGCTTGTAAAATGTAATAACATCATTTAAACATACCTTGGGAACCCACTGTGCAGTTTAGTGCATATCCGTTGACCAAAAAACTCTCCTTCTGGCTTCGGCCGTGGGCTTTCAGCACATTCACAGAGTTGATGGGATATCTGGCGACTCCTTTGCTGTCCACAAATTTCACAGCCATGGCAGCATCCACCACCATGTTAGCAAAGAAGTCTGCATCACTGAAGTCTCAGGGTTAAGGCAGATCTATCCAAGGGAATGACTTTTTACAATGTGAACTATGCCAATAAATATTTGTGCTCATATTTAAGCGATTTTAGGATACACTCCAATGATTTTGGAAGACATGGAAGTTTTGGCTGCATTGATCAGACATTCTCTGCCCAGGTCATCTGTTCCAATAGTAAGATTCTCATTAATGTAGCGCACTGCCTCTCTGTAAAATAAAATAAAATTTACCATGTTAAAACATTAAGATAATCCAAACTTCATTCAGACAGCATCCATTTCTGCTGCATCTTACTTGCAAGCCAGACGATAGCCACTGATGACTGATGTTGGGTGGATCTTCTGTTTAACCAGCTCATCTGCACTTTTCAGCAACTCTGCAGCAAGAATTACCTTCAGGGAGAAAAAACAAAGTATTAAATCTGAAAATAAATATATGGGACCAACTTAATTTTCTAAGACTAAAAATACTAAATTAAGACTTTGTGTCATCATTTCATTAGGAGTGGCAGGAATGAGGCTGCTCAACACCTTCAGACATGATGAAAAGTTTCTCTTTCCTGTTGGCATAGCCACACATCCTCAGTAAAAGGAAGAAGCATGGTGCTAAAACAGGAGATAACTCATGAGTTACTGTGAAATTGTCTGACTGAAAATTATTTTTTCCTTTGCGGTTTGATGAAGTCCAATTGGTACATGCTACCCACCACAGAGGTAGTTCCATCTCCAACTTCTTTGTCCTGCAAGTCAGCCAGCTCACACAGGACCTTAGCAGCTGGGTGCTCCACTTCCAGCAGCTTCAGGATGGTTGCTCCATCGTTGGTGATGGTTACATCCTATCAAAACGATCACAACA
Organism: Telmatherina bonti; assembly: GCF_933228915.1. Classification (NCBI taxonomy): domain Eukaryota; kingdom Metazoa; phylum Chordata; class Actinopteri; order Atheriniformes; family Telmatherinidae; genus Telmatherina; species Telmatherina bonti. The sequence goes on along the minus strand of NC_136614.1, from coordinate 19,232,064 downwards.
AGATTGATGAGCAACCAAGGTTTTAGAAATAACTGATTTAAATAAAAAGTCTACAAAAACTGATTATTCTGTAACATGACACAGACCCCAATGTCGTCCACCAACATCTTGTCGAGACCAACAGGTCCAAGGGAGCTCTTTACGATGTTGGCAATGGATGCTGCGGCCATGACTGCGAAGACAGGAAAGCGGCTGTAATTATTCCAACTTAAAAGACTATATGAATGCATCTGACCAACTATACAAAAGCACCGTAGGTGTTATGTTCTGTCATTTGTTTCGGCGGGGCGTACAATTAGCTCGCCACACCTTCAGACCATGACAGTACTGTTTTTCTACCCCATTAGCATAGCCCTCCATTCATTGTAGCGCGAGTGGAAGGTACTAAAATGGGATTGTGCCATTAAAATAAAAACGCAAGAAATTCTATAATCATTGTATTAAAATAAAATTCTTCACTGTGCCTTGCATATCCTCTGAGCTTAAACAACTTTTAAAGTTAATATCAACGTATGCTAGTGTTAGCATGAGCCACACGTGTGTCATACATAGCAACAATTTCTGCGATCGTCTGGTTCGAAAAAAATCCACAGAGAGTTTCACTGACGCATAAAGTAAAGCACAGCAAAGACCCACCATTTTGAGTGCGAACAGATTCGCCAGTTGTTCTCTGGCCGAGCACGTTTAATGGACCATCTAAAAGCGACATTTTGGACCACCACACAACCAAGAAGAAAGGAAGCGCCGCGGTGCACTGTGGGTAAACCGGTGCCGAGCAGAAGCTTCGAGAAGAAGATTAATAAGAAATCTTAGGCTCCACGGTTTGGAAGCTTTACTTTATGTAAATAATAATATGATTTAATATATAAAAAAGCTACACATCAAAACATTTAGCATATTTACCGTTAGAAAATGAAGTTTTGGTTGGTTAAATGTTAAAAACTCTAATTCCCAGCATGCACTTTGATAGAGCACCGCCTATCCTTCTTTTTCACAGCGGGCAGAGCCCTCCGAAGTTTGGCTCTTTTGCGCCCTCTGTTGATGATACTTCATAGTAGCATAACTACATCTAGAAGAGCGACCTCTGCCGACCACATCAAAATATAATAAATGAAGAGATAATAAATAATTAAACGAACTGAGGATTTGTTACTTGTTAAAAAAATCTGATATCCCTTAGGCTGTCTGTTATATATATTTAAGAAACTGTGACACTTAAACTTTCTTTTCATCGTTGACAGTTTCAAAATAAGAATGAAAAAAGGTCTAGTAAGTACTCAATATCTCTTTGGTATATATTTCCTGCTGTCAGTGAAGAACATTCAGTTTTTGTACTAGGGATTTTCATCTTTTCTCTGACTAAAGGTCTTTAACTACTTCAGATTCTTGGGCTGTTTTAGTTTGAAGTGCTCTCTTTAATCCTGTCCACAGATTCCAAGTAATCTGTAAGGTCAGGGATGATCAGGGCCATGATAAAACCCTTATCCTGCACCTCTTGAGGTAGTCCATGGTGGATTTTGTTGCACCTAGGATTGCCATAATCATCTTCTTAAAAGTAATCCTTTCTTTTCATCATTTTTCCCACTTACTGTGGTGGTTGCTCCTGGGAAATCCTGGTATTTCACAATGATTGACTGAATGGAAGTGACAGACAGCCCCCAAAAACTGCAATTTGTTAAATTTCGTCTCAGGGCTGTTTCCAAATACACCCTGGTCCTTCAATCATCATTCTAAACGACTCAAATTTACAGCAGAAGTAAACATGTTAACAGTCTATTTTGACCGTTTTGTATAGTCAAAAACAATCATTTTTAATGATGTCAGTTGAGAGACGAGAGACACCCAATGGATGTGCATGGTGGGCAAGGTTTGCTGCAGAGATCCATTCTTCACCTGTCACTTTAGTTTGTAAAAGTCTAAGATAAAGACAGGCAAATTGGCTCAATATCCTCTATAAACAAGTTTAGCAGTTTGCTTTGTTAATTTAGTGAATCAAAGTCAAGTTTAAACATGGATATTCAATCTTTTTCATTATATGGTGCATAATTATTTGAATTAGCTGTCAGCAACTTATCTGAGCAACTACATTGCATCACACTACCTTAATTTAACTTACAAGATGTCTACTTTTCACAGGGTGACAGTCTGTGCTAATTTAAAGCACTTTGAACTTGGGATATTCCCTGAACATTTACTGAAGCAAACAATCTAATATATCAGCAAAACAGATAGTTTACAGATGGCTCTGCATCATATTCAGGGTGGTGAGGGTTTAACCCTCTGATGCTTGAATTATTAAATACTTTTAATTCTTCAGACATGTCCACTTTTGTCTTTAACATTAATTTTTTTTTAGTTTATCTATTCTAGAAATGTTTATCAAATATATAGTTATTTATACAATATATAATATTTAAAGAATTCTATAAAAAAAAACAAAAACAGTATTTTCTTGTCCTGTTTATCGCTGAGGTAAAGCTGGTAATTACATGTACATGTATATATCAAATTTTATATTAGTTTATTCTGCAGTAAGCAGTGTATTGAGTGACTTTCCTAATGTCCACTGAAGTGGCAAATTTTCAAAGTTGCATATACGAGAAAAAAGCTTTTATATGGTTGTCCGCTGTAGTGGACCTGATCCATCAAAGGGTTAATTCAGGAGCAAAGAAAGTCAGAACAAGGAGATGAATCTGAATTTATTACCTCCAATACACCATTTTGTTGAGCAATGACGACTAGCCAGTTAAAAAAATACAGTACACTTAACTTACACGTCAAAGCATTATAAAGCATATCTATGGTATACAAGAATAACTCTCCTAAAATGTACATCTTTACAAAGTGTTTACAAATAAGATGCAAAAATGAAAGAAAAGTGCAAAAAGAGTCAATGAAGACTGACAAGTAATCCCCACCAGTGAAATAAAAATGTAAAAAACAAAAAAACATACTTCATATTCATATATTGGGTTTGGTGCCATTCTCCTGATGTCAACGGTCGACAATGATGTGCTTCTTCTCCATTTGTAAGTTAGTGAGTCATCATTAAAGAACAAAGCAGTGCGTGACAGAAAAACTAGAGTTTTCCAATAATATTCACAGTATTTGATATAAATTTTGCTTTTGTCCCAAAGTTATGATGCAGCCATTTTTTAATAAATATATGTTTGACTGTAATTTACAACCTTTCTGTGGCTCGCAGTCATGGCAACAAGCAGTAACAGGGATGCTTTCAAATAAATAGCACACATTTAGTTATTTAACTTTGTTTGGATGTGATAAATGCTTTGAGGGGGAATAAAACTAATCTAATAAAGTGTCGATGATAACGTGAGTTTCTTTGTGTCGGTGAGGGTGTGATATCAGTAGTGTGACAGCGTCCCACAACATAAACAAGTGAAATCATTGGAGAAAACACAAGTACACCAAATACAGTACTTGTATTCTTTGAACTAACTTTTCTTAATGCTCCCCTTCATGGTCCCTCTTAAAAAATATTTTAATTTAGAATGATAAAGAAAAAATACATATATCATCTACTTGTTGAGATGAATATTTTGCCCAGACTACTGCGTGTGACAGCGTTTCAGATTCAAAATAAATAACAGGAGTTCTTATTTCTTATAGATTCTCTAAAACATTAGCATCTATTCTTCAATTTTGTAAAGCGTGACACCCTACTGGCAGCAAAGGTGACGGGAGGAGTGACATAATGTCTTCAAATAGACTTACAAGTCTATGCCTAGTAATATTTAACCTACTGGATCTTGTAATAGCCAAAATATTTTCTGTATCGTTGCAACCTGTTTGTTAAAAAAGCTCCTAAAAAGCGACAAACTAGCCTGAGAAGCTCATCTGAACTTTGCAGATGCTGTGAAGCAGCTTGTCCACAACTGTTCGAGTAGTGTGAGCACAATTAAAAGCTGCAACTGTGGTTAACTGCTCTATCCAGGTTAAAATTAAACAGATTTTTAAAAAAAAAAAGTATTTAAAATGACCTTAAAGGATAAAACTAAAAGAAAATGCTCTTGACTGAAGAGCTACTACTGACACAGAGGGTCAAATCTGATGAAGATGTACTATCAGATGTATGTTGGTGTGTTGACTTGCTGAGCAGAAGGAAATATTACACCTCAGTCATTATCCTGGATACTGTATCTGTACAACAAAATCGGCTCTTATGGATCCAATTATTTCTAAACTATTTATGAATCCACTCAGTTGCACTGAATACCAACTTTGCTTTCAGAAAGTTTAGCAAACTCCTTTCAATTTTCTGAAAGTACTAAAGAAGCTCACATGCAGGGTTTGATGTGGCGTTTGGATAATTAACAGCAACCTCTAATGTTTCCTTTAAAGCTTCCTAACATTACATTTAATTGCATCACTACAAAAATGGCTGCAATCAAAAACATGTTAAGATAAGTGTGATACATTTGTGTAATATTTATTCATCTTTGTTGTGGTGTAGACGTAGGACATTCAAGGCAGAGCAGCAGTGTCCCCTTCGTTGACGTGTATTTGGCATTTGGTTGTCATGCAGCTTCACGCGAAGCTGCTGGAGCTCAGACACTGAAACTTCTCCCTCAGAGACTGGACGATGTTTGGTTGGCTCTGCTGTGGTTCGCTCCACAGGTACTTCTCCAGATGCTCGCGGTCCAGATGCTTCAAGGGATCACAGGAGTGGAGGGGGCTGCACGGAAGACTCTGTGAATGAACGAGACCCCGATTCTGACCGGAAATGACCGCAGAGCTGCCGCTTCCCTGTGTCAACTTGCCCCGCTCTGCTTCACTCTCATCCTCTGAGCGGATCTCAACATAGTCATCATCATCTTCCCCATTGTCCTTAAAGTTAGCCAGGTAGTTCTGGGTGGCGGTGAGGATGCTCAGAGCAGAAGCCCGGTTCAACACCACCACCTGCTGGCCGTCATGTAAAGTGAGGTCTGAGTGTCCCAGCGTGGATCGCTCTGGGAGGCTGCTCTGCCGACCGGCACGGCCCAGACTGGGGCTGCGAAGCTTTTCAGAGGGTCCATTACATTTCAGCCCAGACTGATGGTGGCTGTCTTGCAGAGAGCCAGCTGACTGACACTGACTGGAGGGGGGAGACTTTGAGGAGGGTGAAGAGGGTGCATTGAAGGAAGGATGTCTCTTAATAGTACTGTATACATGCTCTTCTTTCTCGCTTGGCGCCGATATGCACGAGCTCCACCTCTGCGGTGTTGGAGCAGCTGGAGACAGAGGGATATTCTTAAGAGAAGGGATGGAGCAGGCGGAGGTAAGCCTGCGCTGTGGATTGAAAGACATTGAAGCGTCTATCCCCTCCCTGGAAGAGGACATGAAGCTCGCTAGCTCTCCGTTGCTGTAGGTGGAGTGTAGCCAGTCGTCCTCCAGGGAGGTCTCGGGCATGGACGGAGAGGACGGCAGCCCTGGATGGGAGTGATGCGGGGCGACAGAAGTCTGACCTGCTGCACCAGGACAGTCCTTAAACATCACCTGATCGTAGAGCTGGGAGTACTCTGCGATCCTCGCACCTGAGTAGGGGAACGATAAGGATGGAAGAAGTTCAGATGAAGGCTGGTTGTCTTGGACACACATGACGATACTTTTATATCTTAAAGCCTCAGACTTTTAGTGAAATGAACAAATTTCCTCAAAACATTTTGTTTGTAGTCTGTAAATCAAGACAAAGATATCAGTTTGATCGGTACTAAATAAAGTTATGTGGTCCAGCTATCCTAGTTTTCAAGCAGCGCTGGTCTGAATACTGACACAGATACTGACCTCATTCAGCGCTTTGGGTAAAGGCCACATGCGACCTCGCCTACTTTCTTTGTCAATAAACTTCTAAAAGTTGTGTATTACTAGATACGTAGAAGAGATTTAGTTACGTTTTTTTCAACAAGGAAAGACAAATATTTTTTCTTACCTATTGCTGCACCCCCTTGTTTCTTCTCCTCCAAGATGGCGGCTAGGTCTTTCTGTCTCTTCTCAGTTCTGGCCCGACTACAAGAGTCTCCAGGGTCCATGCTCCTCATACGCAGCAGCTGGTTGGCTTTCTTAATCTTCTGGCTATACTGCCGGGCCATCAGGAACACACGGCTCTTGCTTTTGTCCATCAGCTCCAGCGGGAAGTCCACAGACTCGCCCAGCAGCAGTGAGGAGGACACCAGTGGGGAGTCCAGACCTGCCAGCTCGCCTGGAAAGAAACTATGGACGTCCTTGAGGGTGGCGTCTCGCGGCGAGGTGTTGCGCTGTGGAAGCTCCACCAGATCGTCGTCTTCCAAGCGGAAGCTTCCGCTGCTGAGACGAGCAAGCCTGTTCCGGATGCTCTTCACTGTGCCTGGGGGGGGCTCTGGGGTCTCAGGAAGCGGGCGCGTTGTGGAAGTGGGACTGTGGGTTTCTTCTTCAGTGGTGGATTCACTCTGTAGATCAGGAAGGTTGATAACTGGAATGGTGAATGAGGACATGGAGGTGAGCGGTGGGGGTTTCGGCTGATGTGCGGGGGGACTCTTGGCTGTGGGGCTGGCTGCTTGAGGTTTAACCACAGGATGACTCTTTGTAGGGCTGTTTTTGGCTGATGAGACCTTCTTGGGTGACTCGCAGGCACCGACAGGGAATGCAGCAGGAAGTCGGTCCGCTTTCT
>NC_136614.1:19207918-19220418 GCF_933228915.1 Telmatherina bonti | reverse complement strand
GGTGTTTTTTTTTTGTGTGTCAGTTTGAGCATGTTTTGAAGTCAGCCGGCAGACAAACGTACATGCAACAAGAGGTGGTACTTGAGGATCCGCTGCACTGGCTTGAGCAGGTAGGAGCCCAGGGGCAAGGAGTGCCTCAGAGATTCCTGGCGCTCGCGGAAAAACTTGGCCAACGCCTTGTTCCTCATGCATTCTGTGAGCACAGCCACTGACCTGTACAGACAAAACACGACAAATAAAATGTGATGGATGGGTAGTAAATCATTATTTGACAGCAATGAAAAGTGCGAGCTGTAACGTGGGCGCTGCCTTACTTATCTTTTAAAAAAAAAAAAAAAAAAAAAAAAAAAGGGAAAAAAAATTTTGGTAGTAGCATGAGCATTAAATTAATGAATTATTTAAAAGGAAAGAATGATTTTTCAAGTGATTATTTATACGATTTCCAGGAATTCATTGGCATCAGTTTAGAAACTCCAGTGTGGTCAAATTTTCAAAATTTAAAGTTATTTTAAATACGTGCAAAACAGTATTCCAGTTTGGTGCATAATATCAAAAACCTTTTACATCTGCAAATAAAGTTCATTTTACAGTGTTAATAATTCCCCGGCTTGGACAACAGACTCCTAATTAAACACACTGGAATATAGGTGTAGATCATCAAGCTCCATTTCAACCTGAGCTTCAGGTCCTGCTTGACTGATGCATGCATTTCTAGCAGAGCCAGCACTAATTGAATTTTCCAACACATTCTAGTAAAACAGCAGCAATTTACAGGCTTGTAAGAAACAGATTTACTGCTCAGCTGAGCTTGTTTGCAGTGTGGCCTGCTGAGGAATAAAAAGCTTTTTTTTTTTTTTTTTATCAACTATTGAGACTGTGTGTGTGTGTGTGTGTGTGTGTGTGTGAACAGTGGAAAAAGACAGAAAAAGACAGTTGTGAACTTGTTTCATTCTTCTCCGTAATATGTGTGTGTCCAAGTGTGCACATGTGCATGTCTGCATGTCTAAATTCCAGTGCGGCTCCACACAGGCCTTACATTGTTCTGGAGGAAACCCGACCTTAGAGCTCGCTGTGACCATGATGCATCTACAGTCTCTGAGTGTGCATTTATGTGCAAGCTTCCTTGTGTGTGTGTGTGTGTGTGTGTGTGTGTGTGTATGTGTCGTGTGTGACCTCAGTAGGGGTCACCAGCTGTGGTGTAGATGTGGGAGAGGGTCTATCGCAAAAATATAACAGTGCCCTTCACATGCACAAAATCAGCGTTTGAAAAGTTATTAATGCTTAAATATTTTTGCAGTTTTCATTATAAAACGCTGGAAGGAGAATGACAGCCTGAGGAGAAGGTGTGCTGGGCAGGTGCAATGCATCACAAAATGAAGACAAGCCTCACGTTTCAGCCTGATTTAATTGCACACAATGTACACACTGACACAAGAAAACCCCCACAATATTCTATACAGGTGTCCCATGGCACCACAGCAAGCGCACAAAGCAGAATAAAACATTAACAGTGTTTGTTACGATAAGGTGACAACTTCAATAGCCCGTCTGTCAGCGTGTAACCTGCAGGAATAAAAGAATGGAGGGAAAAAAAAACTGGAGCAAGAAGCGCAAGGGGAGAAAGACGGACCCTGAGGCACAACTGACGGTAGACACTTTGACTCCTGCTGAGGAGGCCTTCATACACCTTGTCAAGAGGTGGAGAGAAAGGTAGCACACAATGAAGTTATGTGAGATGCTGGGAAGACGGCATGTGGAGATGAGATCAGGACGGGATACGCAACTATTGTACAGTAAACCACTGAGGAGAATAATCAGTGTCACAGAAATAAACCCTCAAAGATGACGCTTTCTTACCGTGGATAGTTGGTGCAGTACTGGGTATAAATGTGGAACTCTTCACTCTGTGAACAACAGGAACACATCAGTTAATGGCACACATAAAAAAAACAGGACCAAAGTATATTCAAAGTGATGCTATTTTTTCTTAAAATGACCAAAATGTTATCATACAGGCAAGACCAAGAGTACCTCATCTCATCTTAACATGCATCTGTAAACAGTAAGTTTAATCAGAGGCAGCATTCTGTTTGATTTTGTTGCATTTTGGTTATCTGTAATTATACCAACAATAATGAAAAGTATCATAAAGAGTGTTTAAAGTCTTTTAGATCTTAGAGGAAAAGCTGACTCACTGCCAAGAGGTCTGCAGCAGCAGGTTTACTGTCTTTCCACACAACAGGAAAGACAATCAATAATCATAAACTCCTACAAAGATTTGACATTGAAACACAACCAGGAAGCTACTAATAGATTTGGACATAATAGAAGAATCAATAAAAAACGGAATACATGGAAAAATAAGACGATGAATGAATTATTAGTTGTGACCCACTTGCCTTGCATCAAACAGGTTCCTTTTAAGGTCAAGATTTAACTAGATCAATTTGCCCTGCGTGTCCCTGGTTTTACTTTATCTGTAGCGGCTCAAGCCAGCTTTGAAGACTGGCTGGTTATTTTCATGTTTACAGCTCTACACACTTTGAGCCCACAGACAAGGCATCCACTCTCCTCCACTCACTGATCCTAATTGAACTTCATCTCCACAGCTTATGATTAGCTGAACCGTGGCCTTTAATTCTCCGTTTATCCCAACAGCCCTGAGCACTTGGATTAAATATCCCTTCATTCCTCATCGCCGCCCCTTTAACTAAGACATTTTCCCACCTTGCATACCTTTCTGAACATCAAAAGACATCAAAAGACAACGTGACTCATCAAAGCTGGAATGGACTTCTTTGGTCTCATCCTTATATTTGGTCAGATCCTTCTTTTCATTGATCATTTAAGGCGATTTTCCTCAAATCAGCCCTCTTAAACATCCCTTCCATGGAGACATCAAGATGATCTGCTTGCTGTTGCATAATGAGAGTTTAACTGAACTCTATTTGTGTCCATAAACAGTAGTTTGGAGAGAGGGGGGGTTCACAGGATGCAGACAGCTTTCAAGAAGCGACATCATAAACATGAAAGACAGATGACTGAGCTCTGTCCTGCAGCATACATGCAGAGCACATGGGCTTTCAGAAACCGCTAGCAATATGTGACCTACAGCTAACATGCACTCAAGGGCTCTAAACAAGCTTCATACATATAATATATCCCATCAAAATATACTAACACAAGTGCATATATACACAGACTCTCATGAACTGTTTAGCCTGAGGTGCTCCGTGGGAACCGTCCTAAATTGAAGAGGAGAGTTTTCTTCCTCCTCATCGTCTCCAGCAGTCTGCCACCACAGACCGAGCCTAAACACTACCAGATGTGCTACCATCGATTTCTGATGGCACACACTCCTAATGCACACTCTTAATAATCCTATACCAAAGACAGAAAACCACAAAGGACATAAATGGTTCTATGGAATAGAAATTTGTGCACACAATCAAATACATGTGCACACTCTTTGAACCCAACCAGGAAACCAGAAGACCTTGAAATAACTCCCATCTATAATATACTTCCCTTTTAGAAATATATACACAGGCTATGTTGAATCATATAATCATCATATCCCAATTCTGCATTTGAGAGGTTTAAAGTCTGAGCAGCTGCTGTAGAAGGAGAAAATAAAACATATCCTTCTCTAGGGTACTGGTTTACAAATTATAAGGAAATAGGTCTTCTTTTTGGAGCTGTGGCAACTCATCACTGCAGAAAAAAAAGCAAACTGTTCAAGCTGGATCGCAGCCTACTCATCACTTTAATAACTAGCTAATAAAGCAGCAGGGTTTGCTGGTGTGCTGATTTGTTGAGTCCACAATGAGTCAGCAGATAGGCACTGAACATGGTAAATCATGGGAAGGAGAAAAAAACATTTTATCTCCTGGTGTAATTGAACTCTGTGCTGCAGTCAGCATGTAGCAACTCATAAAACACTTTAAAGGCTTAACGATGTACAACACAGTGAGATGTACTCAAACAGAGGAGAACATGAGGATGAAGAGCCAATTATCTGAGAGGTGATTTAAAATTAGACTCGTCTTAAAAAAAACAAAAAACAAAACATTGCGTTGGGATGTTATTTTTGCCTGCTGAGACGAGAAGAGCCTTCGAAATGTTGGAGTGCATTGATGCTGTGTCTCCATATCAAACGAATTCATGGAAATATCACAATACTGTTCTTGAAACACTGGTTTAAGTAGGAGTGGCAGGATGTGGTGCAAAAATTATATCAAACTGAAATACTCGAAGAGAATTCATATATTTTTGCTTCAGACTATGAAAAAAAATTAACTCGCAGTCCAACAAGTGAGGCCAATAAGGAAATCTTTGATTCATAATTCTACCAACTGGCCAATGGCCTGAAGTCATAAAAAGAAGTTCTGTTTTATAGAAAACCCTGGAAAAAAGGCTCATAATAGATAATTCCCTGAGAAGCTGATTATGGATTCAGTTAATTTAGTAACTAATAGTCCCCTCTGGATTAAGATGGGTGATGTAGGACATGCTGAAATTTCTTAAGCTCTTAAGTCAGATCCATCACTCACTTATTTTCTTCAGTTCCACAAGATGAAAACAACAAACATGAACAACTACAGACTTAAAACCTTACTTACAGTATGTGGTTTAATGTTTAAATGCTTCTTTGAATCGTATATTGGTTGATAAACTTACAAAACGATTATAGTTGTTTTGTCAGACACCATCGGTCGGCAAAGGTGTGATGATTGGCACAGTAAGGGTCAAAGGCTGATGAGATCTGTTGCTTTCAATTGATTATTGATTTCTAAATAAATACACAATTGGATGTGCAATGCTGGTTAAATGTGATCTATTTGGCCAGAGGCCTCCTAACTCGCTGATCCTCAGACTACGACTAAATAGTACAATTAAATAAAAGTCAGAACACACGCTGCATTGGGGCCCTACACAAAGGAGATTGTGTGATTAAAGGAAGAATACTACTAATGTCTTTAGTTGACATCTACACTGCAAGTACAGTCTCACGTGAGGAAGGTTATCAGAGGAAAGAATTTCAAGACAAAATCACATTTCCTTCACTGTCAGAAATGTGTCATGCTGTGAAAACCAGGATCTAAAACTTCCAGACCTTCTCACTTTGTTGTAGGGAGTGAATCACTCCAGGCACAACAGATGGAAATGAGCCTCTGGCTAACATTTGGGATGTTTACAGATCATGTTATGTAATGATCATTATCGCTAAAAATCACTGTCCTTCTTAAAGGATAAACTCTACTTTATTCAAATTCCACAACTCTGCACTAAGCAAAGCTCAAGTTTTAACTCCCAGATACAGCACAACAGGAGTGTAGCTACTTCAAGAGCATAATTTTTATAAGGACATTTAGCTTTTCTAATGAACACTGAGGCTGCAAAAAACTAGTCAAAGAAATTGATGGTGTAAACTAAAATCCAGTAGAGAGTGCACCTGATTACCTGCAACCACAACATGACCAAAAGGCTTTTTCCCCTCCATGTGACAACTTTTTTTTGATCAATTGTACCATTAATCAGCTGCTTACAAGATGTCAATGTGCTTGTTTGTTTGCGGATCTCTGGTAATTATGCAGTAGCGATGTGTGCTCCCATAAAACCAGTTTGTCTCAACAACAGCAGCCGTATTTAGACATTCTATGACGCCGACTGACTTTTTTTTTTTCTTCCTCAGTGGTCAGACAGTTGCTCTGTGGTTTTGGTGTAATTGCAGTACTGCCGGGGGCGGGGTGGGGGGGAATGTAAAGTGTTTAGGAGGAAGTGCTGGAATGCAACACATTATCATGGGACATGATCACACAATCATTTTGTGGGTATGGACAAATGAAGAGTGGGAGTGGAATTACAGCTGAAACACACAGACATAAAGAACTGTGTTCCTTGAAGTTGCTGAATGCAGTTTATTTCTTGATGAAGCACTACTATTATCCCCTGCTGTCAATGCACTTTTGGAGGGTGCTTAAAATTCCTTTAGGGTCATTATTTGCTACGTTTACATGGGAGTTTTAATTTCTGTTTAATGTCAATAATAAAACTTAATTTCACTTTAAACTGATAAAAAATGACCATCCATGCACTTACATGGGAGTTTTAATTCCTCTTTAATTGCAAATAAAAGTTAATTCTGCTTTAAACGGATGAAAAATGACCATGTAAACACTTAATTCCTAATGCAAATTTCTATTCAGAATTAAACTTAATTCAGATGTAAGTGGCTGGTTTATTCGCATTTTAATTCTGATCTATTTAATTCCTCTGTCATATAAACCTTAATTTCGCTCTAAGTTAATTCCGGTTGTTCTGCGCATGATCGTTATCTTGTCCTATCCCGATGATGCGGTTGTTTTTGGTCTATCTTTCTTTTCCTTCTCAGTTGCTGCAAAAAGTGAGGTAATATGCACGTTTTGAGCTGGTACTTTGAATTTATAATAAAAATAACGGCGAAACTGGTACTTATTATGTAGTTTTTACAAGTTACAACTGAAAAGACGAGAAGCAGGGAGCCAACTTTGTATATTTCCGGTATACGTCATATGTCAAGTGCACCCTCTGTCCAATCAGAAGCCTTCCCAACCCGCAGCTCTAAAGAGGAGTTAAGTAAGGACGTGTTTTATGTAAACGTTCATTCGGAATCATTTTCATGTAAAACTCGTAGGAGAATACGTTGATTCCGAATGGTTTAATTCCAAATTATTAATTCAGAATTAAAAAACATCATGGAACCGTAGCCACTGTTCTGCCCTCCTGCTAAACATGAAACTTACATTCGCATTACCAAAAGAATGCTACCATGCTCCATAAACATTTAGTGTCCTCATCCAGTTTTTGGAAGCAAGTTTTATATTAGCAGGACCTCTTGTTAATTCTGTATGAATCTTTCTCCATAAAATTGCTTGTACATGGGGTCCAGAGTTACTTTAGGGACATGTTTCAACAAGCAGAGGAGGAAAGTCCATGCTGGAAGAGTGAAACTGTAGAAAAAACACTCTTTGTATAAAATAGCCTGAATAAATGTTTTTACTTGTCTTCCTGAAAAATAGCTAAAAATGAAAAAAAAAAAAAAAAAGAAAAAAAGGTATGGCAAAGATATGATCATCTTTACCTTGGAAACAAAGCACTCTGCGATGGCCACAGGGTCTGTGTTGCACTTCTCAAGATCATGAAGAAGATTCCTGAAACAGTTAACAGAAAGCAGACATTTCAGATGATACATGCATTCAAAGGACTTTAACACACATGTAAACCTTTCTCCTCTTCCAAGGTTACACAAATTAGATGAATAATTCTTAAACAATTGCTGTGAATTTCAGAATGAAGAGTCACCCTCAGCACAAAAATGAGGTCTTAGGGCACCTGACAATGAACAAATAAGAAACTTCCATGAATTCAAAACAGCCAGCTCCCATGTGTAGCTGTGTATGTGTGTCTAAATGCACACAGTGGAAAACGGCCCGTGTTGAGGTTATTGTTTCATGGCTAAAGCATGAGGTCACCGCTTTTAACTGCCTTTATGCTTCCCTTTACAAGCCAGTTTGTCTGTAAGCAGCAGCTGAGAAACGAATTGATGGGAGAGAAGTGTCTGCGTCTCCAGACCACCACAAATGATGCTTAATTCAGAAGCCTGCAGTTTAGAACAGTGCTGAGGAAACAAAAACACACCTGACGGCTACAACAAAGCCCTTCCTGGAAATCAACAGGTGGCTCAGTCCAGTTTTTCTGTCAGCTGGACATAGTGGAGCCAGAGAGACGAGAGTCTGGGACTGATGAATGCAGATTTTTGAGTTGGTAAAATCAGGCTTAACTTCGCTTGTGCAGTTAAAGGAAGTTTTAAAACTGCAAACTTGAATAACACCTTTAAAAACTTAGAGGGGTTTTTTTTGGCCACAGTTCAAGATCTTAAAGGGGAATACATAATATGGAGACATGTCAAATATTTTGGGCTATATCTTAAAGATGGATGTTTTTGCAATAGAGTTCACTCAGATCAATTTTTTGTCAAAAGTTTGGTTTTCCTCAAACTAACTTCCAGCTCAAGGTTACTGCTCATGCACAAGTGTACAGTTTTGTGTACATTTTGTACCTGTTAAAATGGTAGATTTCCCGGATGTTGCCGAAAAGTGAACCTTTATCCTCGGAGCTCAAGGCCAGTCGAGACTGGTTGCTGATACAGTCAAAGTAATCCTGCAAAACAAAGATGGAGAGCATCAAGGTTAGAGGGACTGGAAATAACTTCACCTGCACACCTGTGAAAAAGCTTGGTTCTACCTCTAAAGCTGTCAGACTTTGTTGGGCTCTACTTTGCACAGAATCACAAAAAATTTTCAAAAATACTAAAACTCAGGGATTAAAGTAAGACAGCAATTAAGCTGCGTGATGTTCCATCAACAACTCCACCCACTAAGCAAGTAATTCCCAGTGTAAGTGACACTGTAAGAGCTTACTATGTTACTTTAATTGCACCCGTTTCAAATCAAATACTTGATGAGCCACAATACTGCCTTCTCTTGACTCGAATGAGAGTTAAGAGAACTGTGTTTAACTTGGTTTGGCAACTCGTCATTGACTTCATGTTATAGAATATTTTTTTATAATCAGATTAATGTGTTGAGGAAATTTAAAAAAAAAAAAACAGTCCTGCTAAACAACTCAAACTGTCTGAAGCTTTTTAAACCTAAAAGCCTGATTCCTGTCTTGTTGTTTTGTATAAACAGCTTGACGAGGAGATAATGCAGACCATTATGTTTTGTTGTGTTTGTAAAAAGTGCTTCAATAGCCAAACAGTTGCTGAGAGAGACGAGTTTAACACAAACCCATGTTAAAAAGCATCTGCTCAGGAGGATTTAACTCTGCAGGTTTAATCGCTGCCTCCATCGCTGCCGTTGGTGAGGAGCACCGATATGGTGGGGATTAAACATCAGCCTCGGGGTTTGCAAAAAGAGAGGCAGAGAGAAAGATGGCCGGACCATCAGCTGGAAGAAGCAGGGAGGGGACTGTCTGTTGTCTTTCTGCATGTGGCTTTTGGATTATTTTTATTTTGTCATGCAGCAGAAGAGCAGAATAACAATTCCAGCCGATTATATATTCTGTTCAGTCCAAACATTTTCTTGTTGGAACATGACTGCATTTACAGACTTTAAACTCTCGGAGGAACAGAACTGGAAGCTTTTCCATTGTTACAAATACAAAAGGACTTCTGCATTTCTATAGGGCATGGGATGCAAAGCAGAATTATTTGCATAAAGAAAAGAAAAAAACGTCTTTGGATTTCAGGATGTCGGCCGGTGAAAACAAAAACTTCATGACCTAAATCGGTAAACTGATTACTGATAAGTTATCACCCTGTGTACCATTAATCTTAGTGTCAGTCTTGTGATACAGTTAAGGTGGCACCACTATATTTAGGGTGGTAGTAAGCACACACAATCCTCTGTTTCTCTGCTCCGTTTTTTTAAGTGTCTGCTGCTTGTCTGTCTCCTTCATAGATGAGTTAAGCTGTAATTGTATCTGCTGCTGCAGACAACTGCCAACTAGTCCATCCCAAAAACACAGTCACACACAAGGAACAGTGAGCAGACACGCACCAATTATTCAAATGCTGAGCCATGCACATGTGGGATAGTTGTTCAGGAGAAGAAGGCGACAGTTTATTGGATGATTTTGTACCAGGCCACAGTGTGTAACTGGGTAGTAAAGGTGTTACAACACACAGAAAAGCACTAAGCTGACTTTAACAGGCGTAGATTCTAGATCAATATTTCATCTCAAACAACCTTTTTCACAGCATTTCAAATCAAACCATTTATATAGCACTTTTTGTCCAGCTGTTTTACAAAGTGCTTTACAACAAAAAAACAATTGCACACTTACACACTTACACACACACACACAACCCCACCCTTCCCCCGACCCTCTCTTTGTACCTAAATAAAACTGCCTTCAGGTTTCTGTCTCTGTATCTGGCTTGACACTGCTGGAAGGAAACGATACTTGGGAGTTCAATCCACATCATTTTTGTTTTTATTCCGAGTACCATTTCATTTATTTGTTATCATCATTGTTTTTATCCCACAAAGGTCTGAGCTGCAAACTATTAAACTCTTTCTTTACATAAATGGTGGGAATCAGAAAGAGAAAAACACATTAACAAATCAACTTATAATAAATCACAATGCATACTGAAGTATTATTTACATACCACTTTTCTTAATCAGGTTACAAGACGCAAGTAGAGTTAGAGCATATTTTTTAAAAATGCAAAAAAAGCTAACAGTCCCACTAATACAGGGCATCTGACTGACTACTTGAAAGGTTGGCAATTGCAGCATGCCATCATCTGATCCCCAAAGTCTGTGATCTGGTAAATTACCATAGTATACATGGCATTTGGGCAAAGATTGACTAGTTTTTGCTTGACTGTGAGTCAGCCTTACACAGTCGACAAAGGCACAGTTGCTAGTCTCAGTGCATCAGCTATGTCTTCATTTGCAGATTTCGGAACCTCCATTGAGAAATTGCAGTCATTATTGATTGGCACTGGAGCAGATAAATTCCTGCAAGTAATTTGATTTAGAATGGTAGTGAAGACATTTGGTACTGCAGGAAGGAGGGGGCAAACAGACAAACTGTAATGGGATGAAACTGGCCGATACTTTGATCAAGGGCTTTGTCTTTTAAAATGAAACAATAGAAATGTTGTATTTGGGCAGACTGGTGCTGATAGGGAATATGAGGGTGGAGGGGTCACACCAGGAGGTCATGTTTAGAATTTGTTGACTATTGGCAGTAATATGTAAGGTGATGCTTTATTAGCCAAGGGGTCAAAGATCTGACCTGGCTTGACCTGCTCACTCATCACACTCAGGCTCAGTGAGATCAACAATGGAGAGCGTTCACATCAGTGCATGCACACACCTGAAGGTTCACTCCTTCCCAAGCATCAGACATAACAAGTGCTAACTTGAAACCTTCATGTGTTAACCATTAACCTCCTTAAGCAGTCTTTTCCCACACGCTAAACATAACCTGACGCTGCCCCGCAGTAGGAAGCGATTGCTTCAGACAATGCAGAGTGTAAACAACCACATCTCTGTGTTTCAGCTTTTCCACAGGCCAAGTGATGTTCCCAGATTATTTCCAAATTCCTGGTCAACTTCAAATAGCCTGGTCATGCGTTTCAGATCTGACAGTGGAAAAAGAGGAGAGGGGAAAGCGAGATCAGAGCCTTCTCCTTTAACACTGTTTGTGGATGATGGATTGGGCTCATTACACACGTTGGTTGAGCCAAAGAAGAGTGGTCATGCAAAGGCAACAAAGATCCAAACACACAGCAATGCGTGCTGCAGGTTAAGAAAATACATGCAAATTGAAAAAGTCAAGCAAACTCTGTAGGTGCAGCAATTATAAGAGGGGGGGGGGGGGGGGGGAAAGCCATCAAAAGTAAGCATGCCCAACAACAGTGGTGCTGACAGATGAAACACAGGTGAGCCCAGGGGAGTCTGGGTAAATATTTGTGTTGAGGCTGTCACACCCTCTTCCTTTGCAGGAAGCAGCCTGGGCAGAGGGATTACTGAAACAGAAGTTGCAGGACAGCTCACTTAGGACAGTGCTGATAATAAATTGATGCTGTGTATATATGTGTGTAGTGAAGTTCTTTCTTTGCTGTGCGCTAACTGGCAAGCTAAATGTTCTGCTCATAGATGCAATCAGAGTAATCCATCTCAGTGGAAAGGTCATTAAAAGAGCGATGAAAGACTAAAATGCATGTCTTTACCATGGTGCTGGTGAATAATTTGTGGTTGTATCTTGTATATGTTGCTGTCCAGCGACTGGGTGGTCTGATCCACTAATGGCAAAAGGTGGTCTGCAGAGCAGAACCAGTTACGGGTTATTAAGTGTGTCTCCTGAGCTCTGTTCAGTGTTTTCTTAGCCTACATTGGATACTGTTATCTCAGAACTAAATCCCTCTTCTTACTTTCCTCTCAATCCCATCTCCACATATATGTGTCCTGGTAGGGGGAGGTAAAAATCAAATAAAACAAAACACCAAAATCATTTTACAAAAACTTTACTTTCACTACTGATTTTTTTTAATTTTTAGGTTCTTTTGTTGTCCTCAAGGGCACCACCTGCTGTTTGGTAGACAACCTTATTTTTATTCACATATTCACATATACATACATACATACACACATATATATATATATACATACATACATACACACATATATATATATATACATACACATATATATATATATATATATATATATATATATATATACACACACACACACACATATATATATATATATATATATATATATATATATACACACACACACACATATATATATATATATATATATATATATATATATATATATATATATATATACACAC
The DNA here is from genome assembly GCF_933228915.1 of Telmatherina bonti. Lineage (NCBI taxonomy): Eukaryota > Metazoa > Chordata > Actinopteri > Atheriniformes > Telmatherinidae > Telmatherina > Telmatherina bonti. The sequence goes on along the minus strand of NC_136614.1, from coordinate 19,207,998 downwards.
ACACACACACATATATATATATATATATATATATATATACACACACACACACATATATATATATATACACACACACACAC